>NW_027328853.1:0-51446 GCF_048564905.1 Vicugna pacos | reverse complement strand
TGCTTACTGAAGGAGCATGGGGACATAAATAGCTTAAGATTATTAACATTGTTATAACTAAGATGATATGTGAGGCATTGTGCATGTCCTATATAAACCCTTCTTCTAAGAATCAATAAACAGTGAACTGCTCCACTTTTGTCCACACAGTGTTTGTATGTATATGATATCGTGCCACTGACAGGGTTAATTTAATTTGTTGGAAGTAACTTAAAAGAATGTTGCATTATATACAATGTTTTTTCTGCACTTATTGAGATGATTATTGAGTTTTATTTCTCATTCTATAAGTGTGGCATATCACCTTTATTGATTTGAATATTTTCCAGTATCCTTAAACCCAGGGATAAATCCCTTTACTCATGTATGTGTATTATACATTAAATGTGTTGTTGAATTCATTTTGTTTTTGTTTTGTTGAGAATTTTGTCACATATGTTCATCAGGGATAATATCCTATATTTTGCATATAATGTCCTTTCTAGCATTGTTATGCAAATAATACTGGCTTCATAAATCATGTTTTGATTCTTTCACACCCTTCAAATTCTTGGAAGAATTGTGGAAGAATTGGTGAAAAATTGTTTTCAAATGTATCGCAGAATTCACCAGTAAAGTCATCTTGTAAATATTTTCTTGTTTGGGGAGTTTGGATTATTGATTTACTCATGCACACTTTTGCTCTATTTATCTTTCTTAATTCTTCTTGATTCAGTATTGGAAGAGATATGTTACTGGAAATTTGTCTTTTGTTCAAAGTCATTCAAATCTTTGGCTTGTGGTAATTTCTTATGATGCTTTGCATCTCTACAAAATCAGTGTTTATATCTTCTCCTTTATTTCTGATTTTATTTGAGTCTTATTTTCTAAGTCAACCTAAACGTTTGTCCACTTTATGTTTACAGACTTAGGTTTTTTTTTATCTTTTCAATTATTTCTCTTATTTGCCTTACTCTGATTCATTCAATTTTATTCTTTATTCTTTCTGTTTTCTCCTAGATTCTTGAGGTGTAAAGATAAGTAGTGTGAATTATTGTATTTCATTTATTATTAAATATTTTCTATTTAAATACTATTTATTTATTTATTTATTTATTTATTTACATATTTATTCATTTATTTATCATTCAATTATTGCCATTTACAATGTGTCAATCTGTGGGGTATAGCACAGTTTTCCCGTGCATGCAAACATTTGTGTGCATATTAAAGGTTTCTTCACGTTATTTAAGTTACTACCCTGTGTCATAAGAAAGAAATTTTGAAAAAAATTTATTTTTATATATAGTGGATAACATGTATAAATATACAGCTCCCAAATATATCCTCTCACTGCCCCTTTCTGCAGTAATCATAAAATTGTTCAGTAGATCTGCATGTGTGCTTCAGTTTTGTAGGTGAAATCACTGTGTTCTCATCCAAAATTTTTTTAAGTTTCCACATATGTCATGTAATGTATTATTTTCCTTTCTTTTTCTGGCTTACTTCAATTAGAATGACACTTATTGGGGACATACATTTTGCTGCAAATGCCATTGTTTTTTCATTTTTTATTGCAGAATAGTATTCCATTGTGTAAATATGGCATAACTTCTGATTACTGTCATCTGTTGTTGGACAATTAGGTTGCTTCCATGTCATGGCTGTTGTATATAGCACTGCTGAGAACATTGGGGTGCAGGTGTCTTTTTGAATTAGAGTTCTCTTTGATATATACCCAGAAGTGGGACTGCTGGATTGTATGTTAAGTCTATTTTTATTCTTTTGAGGAATCCCCATCCTGGATTCCACAATGACTGCACGAATCTACATTCCTTCCATCAGTGTAGGAGGGTTCAAATTCTCCACACCTTCCCAAGCATTTATTGTTTGTGAACTTTTGAATAATGTCCATTGTGATTATTGTGAGGTGATACTTCATTATAGTTTTGAATTGCCCTTCTCTGATAATGATAGTGAGCAATTTTATTTTTCATGTATCTGTGTGGCATTTGTATGTCTCTATTGGAGAATTGCTTGTTTAGGGCTTCTGCCCATTTTCAGATTGGGTTTCTTGCTTTTTTTATTATTATTATTAGGTGGTATGAAGTCTTTATATTTTGGAAATTTAGCCTTTGTCAGTTGCATCCCTTCTAAATATTTTCTTTAATCGTGTAGGTTGTCATTTTGCTTTGTTTATGGTTCCCTTTGCTGTGCAAAAGCTTATAAGTTTAATTAGGTCCCATTTATTAATTTTGCTCTTACATCCATTACCTGGGTAGGCTGTTCTAGGAGATCATTGCTGAGATTTCTGTCAGAGTGTTTTGCCTATGTTTTCTTCTAGGAGATTTACTGTGTCTTGACTTACATTTAAGTCTACAAGCCATTTTGAGTTTATTCTTGTGTATGGAGTGAAGGAGTGTTCTAACTCCATTGCTCTGCATGCTGCTATCCAGATTTCCCAACACCAGTTGGTGAAGATATCGCCTTTTCTCTGTCATATTCCTGGATACTCTGTTAAAGATTAATAAAACATAGGCCTGTAGATTTATTCCTAGTCCCTGTATTCTGTTCCATTTGTCCACATGCCTGTGTCTGTACCAATATAATATAGTTTTGATTATTGTATCTCTGCAATAGTTTGTGGAGATCTGGTGGTTTATTTCTCCAGCCTCTTTTTTTTTCTTGAATATTGCTTTGGAAATTATGGATCTTTTATGACCCTGTGTAAATCTTTGGATCATTTGTTTCAGGCCTAAAAAGAAATGTTCTGCATAATTTGATAGGAAATCACATTAAGTCTGTAGATTGCCTTTGGCAGTATGGCCATTTTAACAATGTTGTTTCTTCCATTACAAGTCCATTGGGTAACTTTTCAATTCTTCAAATCTTTTTTGATTTCCACAGTCAATGTTTTCTAGTTGTCCATGAATAAGTTATTTACCTCCTTGGTCAGATATATTCTTAAGCATTTAATAGTTTTGGGTGCACTTATAAAAGTGTTTTTTTCTATACTTTGTTTCCCTGTTGATTTTTTGGTAGTGTAAAGAAATGCAATTTGTTTTTGTACATTACTCTGAGTACCTTGCCCAGTTCCTTTTTTAGCCTAAGTAATTTTTTGTGAAGCTTTTACAGTTTTCTCTATATAGGGTCATGTCTGCATATCGTGGCAATTTTACCTCTTCATTTCCAGTCTGAATACTTTTATTTCTGTTTCTTGTCTGATCATTGTGGCTAGGTCTTCCAAGACTATATTGAGTTGAAATTGTGAGAATGGGCAACCTTGTCTTGTCTCAGGTTTTTATGGGAAGGGTTTCAGTTTTTCACTATTGAGTATTTTGCTGGCTATATATTTGTCATAAATAGCTTTCATAATGTTGAGATATGGTCCCTCTATGCCCACTGTGATAAGAGCTTTTATTGCAAAAAGGTGTTAAATATTATTAAATTCTTTTTCTGTATCTACTGAGATGTTCATGTGGTTTTTTGTCCTCTCTTTTGTTGATATGGTGTATCACAATTGATTGATTGATTTGCATATGTTGAACCATTCTTGTGTTCCTGATATGCACCTAACTTGTCCATGGAGTATAATCTTTTTTTGCATGCTGTTCGATTCTCTTTGTCAATAATTTCTTAAAGACTTTTACATCTATGTTTATCAAGGATATTGGCCTATAGTTTTCTTTTGAGGTATTGTCTTTGTCTGGTTTTGGTATCAGTTTGATGTTGGCCTTATGGTGTGAGATAGGGAGTACTCTCTCCATATCAATCTTTTGGAAGAGTTTGAGGAGGACTGGTATGGATTTTTCCTTGAATGTTGGGTCAAATTCCCCAGTGAAGCTATTTGTGTCTGAATATTTGCTTGCAGAGATTTTTTATTTTATTGATAATTCTATTCCATTTCTTGTGATCTTTCTGTTCAAATGGTCAATTTCTTCTTGATGCAAAAATGTTGGGCTAATATTTCCAGAAACTTCTCAATGTCTTCTTGGTTATCCAGTTTGTTTCCATACAGTTGCTCATGGTATTCTCTTATGATATTATGCAAATTTGTTGTGCTCTTTGTAATTTCTCCAATTTCATTTCTTATGTTATTTGTGTTCCCCCTTTTATCTTGTTGGTGAGCCTGTCCAGAGATTTGTCAATTATGTTTACTATTTCAAAAAATTGTTGATTGATTTTTTTCTATTTTTAATCTCTATTTCAATTCTTTCTTCCTTGATCTTTATTATTTCCCTCTTTCTGCTTACTTTTGGTTTTGTTCTACTTTTCATGATAGTTTACAAAGAACGTTAGATTATTTTTTTGGAAATTGCTCTTCTTATATAAGGAGGGCCTTGTCACTATGAAATTCCCTCTTAAACCTGTTTTAACGGTATTCAATTGACTTTGTGTAGTGTTTTGCCATATTTCACAAGATATTTTTTAATTTATTCTTTTAAATCTTCACCTCCCTCCCTTGTTTTAGTAGCATGTTTTTTAATCTACATACTGTCATTTTTTCTCCCTGTTTTTCTTTCATTGATTTCTAGTTTCATGTTTGTATACTGAGAAAGATGCTTGAAATAATTTTTATCTTCTTAAATTTGTTGAGGCTTCTTCTGTGCCTGATTACATAATCTTTCCTAGAAAATGTCCCATGTGCACTGGAAAAGAATATATAATCTGTTTTGGGGCCAAGTACTGTTTTGAAAATATCAACCAACTCCAATTATTTTATTGCATCTTTCAGTGTCTTTGTTCCCTTATTAATTTTCTGTCTGAAAGACCAATCTAGTGATGGTAATGGGGAGTTATAATCTCCTACTGTGATTGTGCTCCCATCGATTTCTTCCTTTTCATCTATTAGTGTTTGCTTTATGTATTTAGGTGCTCTAATATTGAGTGCATATATATTAATGAGTATAATATCCTAATTGTGTGTTGCTCCTTTAATCATTATATCATGTCCTTGTTTATCTTTCTCTATGGCCTTTCTTGTAAAGTCTATTTTGAGTGAAGTCAGTACTGCTAGCCCTGCATTCTTGTCATGTCCATTTGCATGGTATATATTTTTCCATCTTCTGACATTCAAATGATATTTGTTCCTCTTACTAAAGTGGGTCTCTTGTATGCTTCATAATGTAGGGTCTTGTTATATTATCCCATATGACAATATATAACTTTTGATTGAAGCACTAAGTCCATTAACATTTGTTATAATTATTGATAGACTGCTGTTTATTTAAATTTTGAACTTCATTTTCCAGTTGACTTGGTATATCTTTTTTGTTCATTTCTCTTTCTTTTTGTGGCTTGATATGTTTTCTTTTTTATTATCTTGGTTTCTTTTTTGCTTTGTGAATTAATTGTAAACTTTTGACTTACGGTTACCCTGTTTTGTATGTATATTGACCCGTTATTATATCAGTTTGTTTTAACTGATAAGAATCCAAATTCTAACCCATCATACAGAGAACAGAAACAAGAAGAAAATACTCTGTATTGCCTGTTTCACTCTCTGATATTTAAAAATTTTGATGTCCTGTTTTACATCATGTTTATCCTATTGTAAGTCATTGTAGCTATTGCCTAAGTATGCCTTTCTCCTTTCTATAGAATCCTGCTTTTTTTTTTAGAGTAGATCTTTCATTATTTCTTTCTCCCTAAAAATAACAGTCCAGGACCGGATGGCTTCACCGAGGAATTCTACCAAATATAGAAAGAAGAACTCATACCAGTTTTTCCCAAACTCTTCCAGAATAATGAAAAAGAAGGAGTACACCCAAAGTCATTCTGTGAAGCCACAATCACCCTGATACCACAACAAGGCAAAGACACTACCAAACAAGAGAATTATAGGTCAATATCACTGATGAACACAGACACCAAAATCCTCACCAAAATAGTAGCAAGCAGAATCCAACAACACAGAAAAAAGATTATACATCATGACCAAGTTGGGATCATGCCAGGGACACAGGGGTGGTTCAACATATGCAAATTAATCAATGAACACAGCGCATCAACAAAAGAAAGTAGCAAATCCACATGATCATCTCAATACATGCAGGAAAATCATTTGATAGGATTCAACACACACTTATGATAAAAACTCTCACCAAAGTGGGCATAGAGGCAACATAACTCAGCATCATGAAAGCTATAGATAACAAACCTACAGCTAGTATAGTACTCAATGATGAGAAAGTTAAAAACTTCCCACTAAAATCTGGGACAAGAATGCACAGTAACACCACTCCAACTCAATATAAACTTGGAAGACCTAGCCACAGCAATCAAACTAGAGAGAGAAGTAAAAGGGATGCAAATTGGAAGGGAAGTGGTAAAATTATAACTATATGCAGATAATATGTTATTATATATCGAAAACCCTGCAAGATCCAGACAAAAATTACTACAACTGATGGAATAATTCAGCAAGGTAGCAGGTTACAAGATTAAGGTTCAAAAATCAGTGATATTTCTTTATGCTAATGATTCAGATAATACTATAGAGCTACAGTCAACATGACAGCACTGTATTGGTAGGAAAACAGACATATAGGCCAATGGAATAGAACAGAGAGTCCAGAAATAAACCCACAAAATTTTGGTCAATTAATCTTTGACAAAGGAGGCAAGAAAATACAATGGAAAGGAGACAGACTCTTCAGCAAATGATGTTGGGAAAACTGGACAGCAGTATGTAAATCAATGAAGCTAGAACACTCTCAATGAAGCTAGAACACCATACACAAAAATCTCAGAATGGATCAAAGACTTAAACATAAGACTAAATAAATAAACTTCCTAGAGGGAAATATAGGCAAAACACTATCTGATATAAGTCTCGAAAATTTTCTCATAGAAAAAATAAAAGCAAGAATAATCAAATGAGACCTAATGAAACTTACAAGCTTCTGCACAGTAATGAAACCAGAAGTAAAACAAAAACACAACCTACGGAATGGGAAATAAAATTTGCATATGAAACCAACAAAGGCTTGATCTTTAGAGTATATATGCAGCTCATCCAACTGAATAAGAAAAAATAAAAAAAACAATCAAAATGGGCAGAAAACCTAAACAAGCAATTCTCCAAGGAAGACATACAAATAATCAAAAGGCACATCAAAAAATGCTCAATATCACTGATTATCAGAGAAATGAAAATCAAAACTACAGTGAGGTATCACCTCACACCAACAACTACAAGAACAACATTAAAAACGACAGAATCCTCTTAGCAAATTAGGATTCAGGAAATATATGTCAACATAACTGAAGTCATTAATTACAGAACCACAGACAACATAACATGCAAAAGTGAAATACTGGAAGCCAAATTAAGGAATAAGATAAGGATGCCCACTCTCACCATTTGTATTAAACACAGTACGTGAAGACCTAGCAACAGAATTCGGACAAGAAAAAAAGTTATTCATGTTGGATTCAATGTCGTAAGTCTGTTATTATTTTAGATGACATGATAATCTATATAGAGAACCCTAAAGATTCTCCACACCAAAACAACTAAAACTAATAAAGACATTTAGCAAAGTAGCATGATTCATGATTAATATACAATAACTGTCACATTTCTTTACACTAAGAATGAAATATTCCATAATTTTAAAAAATCCATATGAAATCAGATCAAAAAATGATAAACCTATGAAAAAACCAAGATAATAAAATCAATAGGACACTGATAAAGAAATTTGAAGATGATGCAAAGAAATGGAAAAAAATCTCATGGTCTTAGTTTAAAGGAATTTATATTGTTAAAATATTCATACTACAAAAGATGTCTACATATATAGAGATTCAGATTGAACTACATGATATTTTCCACAGAACTAAAAACAGTCCTATGATTTGTATGGAACTGCAAAAGAACCAGAACTGCAAAAGTAACAATGAGGGAAAAGAACAAAGTTGGAGGCATAGCCCATAACCCTCCCCGATCTCAGACTATATTACAAAAATACAGTAATCAAAAGAGCACAATGCTGGAAAACAAAGAAATATCTATATCACTGGAATGGAACACAGAGACAGAAATAAAAATCACACCTATGGTCAACTAAACTATGACAAAGGAAACAAAATTATACAATGCCTAAAAGACAGTCATCATCAAGTGATGTTAAGAAAGCTAGACAGCTACATGTAAATCAATGAAATTAGAACACTCCCAGAAGAGGCAAGATGGCGGAGTAGAAGGAGGCTCGTAAGTCACCATCTCCCACAAATACAGCAATACCCACATCTACAGACCCACTCAACCAACCAGAGTGCCTGCGGAAATCTGACAGAACATCGCCCTCTTCAAAAGATATAGACGCCAAAAATCTGGTAGGGGAAAAGGAAAAAAGAAAGAACAAAAGGCAAAGCAGCACGGGACGGGTCCCGCGGGGAGGGAGCGGCAAAGGAGGGCAGGAGCTCGCTCACTGGGTCTCCCCTCTCCAACTGAGAGGCCAGCGGGACGGAGGGGGAGCCTTTGAGGCTCGGACCTGTACAGAGTAGACCTTGTCTGACAGAACTAAGTTAAACGGGCACAAAGCGTTCTCCCGACACCCAGCCTGAGACGCGGGCAGGCAGCGGTGGGCAGGGCCAGGCTGCACAAGCCGGGCGGAGGACGGGGGCGGCTGCACGGAGGCAGCCCCTGGGAACTGCAAGGGGCTGGGGGCCGTGGCTGTGGGTGTACAGGACAGAAAAACCTGGGCCCTCTAAAACGGCAAGATTGATGTGTTCTCGGGGGAAGGGTGCCTACCCCCATCTCTGAAAACCCGCAGAAACTTTTCAGGGGAAGAGAGGTGGGGCTCAGGCACAGCCGCCAAATTCTCCGGTGCTGAACCCTCAGGCGGGGGCGGGGGCGAAACCTTCATCCGCATTGAAGGGTTTAGCAGCCTCAAAGGCCAGACTGAGACTCGCCTACAGCCCGGGGCAGATAGGATCCTTCCATCCTGGACCCTCAGAGAACTTGCTCCACAAAGACAAACAAGGAGCTGGGTCTTGGCTCGGAGCAGGGATGAGGCTGTCCCTCAGTCTTCCCTGAGCCACCCACGGAGCGCCGACCAGGGCGGAGCGCGCAGCCGCACAGAGGAGCGGAGCTACCAGCGGCGCAGGTAGAGGGAGAGCAGCCCCCGCCTGTCGGGCAAGAACACAGCCCCTGACTGAAGTGCTGGGAGGGGGCACGACCCGCCCTCCTACCTGTCCTGTCTACAACATCTGACTATGGCATCCGGAGGGGCAGTGACCCGCCCGCCCACAGCAGAGGAAAGCTGCATCTGACCCTGGGTTAGGAGGAGGAGCGATCTGCTTGCTGACAGGTGCTGGGAGCAGCACAGATGAGGGCGCCAACAGAGGGTTTATGAAAACAAGCTGAGCTACCAAAACAGGACGAAGACAGAAAGACTTCACATTAAAAGCACACAGACTCCAGGAGAACACCGACAACCCCCTTTTTTTTAAATCTGTTTTTACCTGTTCTATTTTCAATTACACCCTTAATTTTTACTTCTTAATTCATTTCTATTTCTCTTGGGTTTTGATGTCCTGTTATTGATTAGACACAGGTTTCAAATACATCTATTCATTTCCCCACCGCTTCTTTTTTTTTTTTTAGGTTTTAAAAGGACGTCTCAACCCGATTAATACTCTTCTTTACCTTGCTCTTCTATTATTCATTATACACTGTTTTCAAACCCTCTCTCTCCCTTCTTTTAAAAATCTTTCTCTCTCTCTCTTATTTTTTTTCTTTTTTTCTAAGTTCTATTCCTAAATAGGCACTAGACAGATAAAATCCTTAAGATCCAAAATAGACAACTGATACTCCATAAAGCACAATACCAGAGAGGTATGAGCAAGATTAAAAAGCAGAGAAACCTTTCCCAATTAAAAGAACAAGAGGAATCCCCTGAAAGAAAGATCAATGAACTAGACATTGATAGCCAACTAGATCAAGATTTCAAAAAAGGATTGATCAAATTGCTGAAGGAATAAAAAGAGATAGTGTTTAGAGATATAAAATATGTCAAAAATGAAATTGAAGCTATAAAGAAGAGCCAAGAAGAATGGGTAAACTCATTGACAGAGACAAAGAATGACCTAATAGCTGTGCAATGCTGAGTAGTTAATGCAGAGGGACGAATTAGTGATCTAGAAGACAGAGCAATAGAAAGCACCCATTCAGAAGAACTACTAGATAAGCAAAAAAAAAAAAATAATGATAATAGCATAAGGGACCTATGGGATAATATAAACAATCCCAATCTTCACATAAGAGGGTTCCCAGAAGGGGAAGAAGAATCAAAGGGGATAGAAAAGGTTTTTGAAGAAATCATGACTGAAAACTTCCCAAACTTAAAGAAGGAATCAGATATCCAAGTACAGGAAGCACAGAGGGTCCCAAAGAGGAAGAATCCAAATAGACCCACACCAAGACATTTCATAATCAAGATGGCCAGAGTCAAGGTTAAAGAAATGATTCTTAAGGCAGGAAGAGAAAAGCAAAGAGTGAATTACAAGGGAACCCCCAAAAGGCTCTCAGCTAATTTCTCTACAAAAACACTACAGGCCAGAAAGGAGTGGAAGATATATTCAAAGCCCTGAATGAAAAAATGATGCAGTCTAGGATACTTTATCCAGCAAGGGTATCCTTTAGGATAGAAGGAGAAACAAAGAGTTTCACAGACAAAAAAAAAAAAGCTGCAGGAGTTTAGCAACACTAAACCCACGCTAAAAGAAATATTGAAAGGGCTATTCTAAATAGGAAAGCAGCAGGATGCTACAGAAATGAGAAACTCACCACTGGAAAGGTAATAATTCATGAATTACAAATAAAGAAAACATACAAATCACTGAGAGTGGAAGAGAGAGGCAGGGAAATATAGAATATTTTTTCTTTCTTATTTAAATTTTCTAAAGCGTAAGATGGGATTGAGATCATGTTACTATCAGTTTAATAAAAACAGTTATAATAATAGGTTAATAGATTTATAAAAAAGGGTAACCACAAGTCAAAAATTTACAAGGGAGTCACAAAAATTAAATAAAATCCATGATAATACAAAGGAAAATTACCAAACCACAAAAGGAAGAAGAAAGGAACAAAGAGGATATACCAATTCAACTGCAAAGATAAGTTCAAAATGGCAATAAACACACATCTATCATTAATTACTGCAAATGTTAATGGACTAAATGATCCAGTCAAAAGATATAGAGTGGCAGACTGGATAATAAAGCAAGAACCTTCAAAATGCTGCCTACAAGAAACCCAATTTAGGGAGAAGGACACATATAGATTGAGAGTGAAAGGATGGTAAAGAATATTCCATGCAAATGGAAAAGCCAAAAAAGCAGGTGTTGCAGTACTAATTTCAGACAAAATAAACTTTAAATCAAAGGCCATAAAGAAAGATAAAGAAGGACATTTAATACTGATTAAAGGAGTGATACAAGATGAAGATATTACACACATCAATATATATACACCCAATATAGGAGCACCTAAGTTCATACAAGAATTACTAACAGAGATAAAGGGGGATATTGATGGGAATACAATCATAGTTGGAGATTTTAACACTGCATTAACATCACTAGACAAATCTTCCAGACAGAAAATAAACAAGGCAACAGAGAAATTAAATACTACAATAGAAAAACTAGATTTGGTGGATATTTTCAGAGCATTACACACCAAAAGAATAGGATATACATTCTTTCCAAGGGAACGTGGAACATTTTCCAGGATCGATCATGTGCTTGGGCACAAAAGAAACCTCAACAATTTTAAGAAGATAAAATTATCCCAAGCATCTTTACTGACCACAATGCCATGAAACTGGAAATCAACAACAGAGAAACAAAGGAGAAAAAAAGGAAAGCATGGAGATTAAACAATATGTTATTGAAAAACCAATGGATCAATGAGGAAATTAAAGCTGAAATTAAAAAATACCTTGAGACAAATGATAATGTAAGCACAACCACTCAAAACCTATGGGACACAGCAAAGGCAGTGCTAAGAGGGAAGTTTATAGCGATACAGGCTTTCCTCAAAAAAGAAGAACAATCTCAAATAAACAAGTTAACCCACCAAAGGACAAAAAGCCCCAAAAAGCAGCAGAAGGAAGGAAATAATAAAGATCAGAGAGAAATTAAATACAATTGAGATTAACAAGACCATAGAAAAATCAACCAAACCAAAAGCTGGTTTTTTGAAAAAGTAAATAAAATCGACAAACATCTGGCCAAACACACATAGAAGAAAAAAGAGAGAGCACAAATTACAAAATAAGAAAGGAAAACTGAGAAATTACAACAAACAAAATAGAAATAAAGAATATCATACGAGAATATTATGAAAAACTATATGGAACCAAACTGGATAACCTAGAGGAGATGGACAAGTTTCTGGAAACATACTGTCCACCAAGACTGAATCAAGAAGAAACTGAACACTTGAACAATCCGATCACTAGAAAGGATATAGAAATAGCAATTAAAAACCTCCCTACAAATAAAAGTCCAGGACCAGATGGCTTCAACGGGGAAATCTACCAAACATACAAAGAAGAACGCATACCAGTCCTTCTCAAATTCTTCCAGATGATTGAAAAGGAGGGAATACCCCCAAATACATTCTATGAAGCCACCATCACCCTGATACCAAAACCAGGCAAAGACACTACAAAAAAAGAGAATTATTGGCCAATATCACTGATGAACATAGACGCCAAAATCCTCACCAAAATTTTAGCAAATTGAATCCAACAACACATAAAAAAGATTATACATCATGACCAAGTGGGGTTCATCCCAGGGACACAAGGCTGGTTCAACATACGCAAATCAATCAATGTAATACATCACATCAACAAGAGAAAGGACAAAAACCACATGATCATCTCAATCAATGCAGAAAAAGCATTTGATAAAATTCAACACTCATTTATGATAAAACTCTCGCCAAAGTGGGTATAGAGGGAACATATCTCAACATAATAAAAGCTATATATGACAAACCTACAGCCAGCATAGTACTCAATGTTGAAAAACTCAAAAGCTTCCCACTAAAATCTGAGACAAGACAAGGATGCCCACTATCACCCCTCCTATTCAACATAGCCCTGGAAGTCCTACCTACAGCACTGAGGCAAGAGAAAGAAATAAATGGATCCAGATTGGAAATGAAGTGATAAAAGTGTCATTATATGCTAATGACATGTTTCTATATATAGAAAACCCTAAAAGGTCCACACAAAAGCTACTAGATTTGATTGAAGAATTCAGGAAGGCAGCTGGTTACAAAATTAACTTTCAAAAATCAGTTGCATTTCTTTATACTAACGATAAATCAACAGAAAAAGAAAGTAAAGAAACAATGCCCTTTAAAATAGCACCCAAAATAATAAAATATCTGGGAATAAATCAAACCAAGTAGATGAAAGAATTATACACAGAAAACTATAAACCGTTGATGAAGGAAATAAAAGAAGACTTTAAAAAATGGAAAGATATTCCATGCTCCTGGATTGGAAGAATCAATATTGTTAAACTGGTCACACTGCCCAAGGCAATCTACAGATTTAATGAAATTCCTATCCAGTTACCCAGGATATATTTCATAGAAGTAGAACAAATCATAATAAAATTTATATGGAACCATCAAAGACCTAGAATTGCCAAAGCATTGCTGAAGAGAAAGAAAGAGCCTGGAGGAATAACTCTCCCAGACTTCAGACAATACGATAGAGCTACAGTCATCAAGACGGCATGGTATTGGTAACAAAACAGACATATAGACCAATGGAACAGAATAGAGAATCCAGAAATGAACTCACAAACATTTGGTCAACTCATATTCGACAAAGGAGGCAAGAATATACAATGGAAAAAAGACAGTCTCTTCAGCAAATGTTGGGAAAACTGGACAGCAGCATGTAAAACAATGAAGCTAAAACACTCCCTTAAACCACATACAAAAATCAACTCAAAACGGATTAAAGACTTAAACATAAGACAAGATAAAATAAACCTCCTAGAGGAAAATATAGGCAAAACATTATCTGACATGTATTTCAAATATTTTCTCCTAGAAGAAATAAAAGCAAGAATAAAGAAATGGGACTTAATGAAACTTACAAGCTTCTGCACAGCAAAGTAAACCAGAAGTAAAACAAGAAGGAAACCTACAGAGTGGGAGAAAATTTTTGCAAGTGAAACTGACAAAGGCTTGATGTCCAGAATATATAAGCAGCTCGTACGACTCAAAAAGAAAATAATAAACAACCCAATCCAAAAGGGGGCAGAAGACTTAAACAAGCAATTCTCCAAGGAAGACATACAAATGATCAAAAGGCACATGAAAAAATGCTCTATATCACTAATTATCAGAGAAATGCAAATCAAAACTACAATGAGGTATCACCTCACACCAGTCAGAATGGCAGTCATTCAAGAATCCAAAAATGACAAATGCTGGAGAAGCTGTTGAGAAAGAGGAACCCTCCTACACTGCTGGTGGGAATGCAGGTTGGTGCAGCCACCGTGGAAAACATTGTGGAGATTCCTCAAAAGACTAGGATTAGATTTAACATATGAGCCAGGAATCCCACTCCTGGGCTTGTATCAACAAGGAAATCAACTTCAGGATGACACCTGCACCCCAATGTTCATAGCAGCACTATTTACAATAACCAAAACATGGAAACAGCTTAAATGTCCATCAACAGGTGACTGGATAAAGAAGATGTGATATATTTATACAATGGAATACTACTCAGCCATAAAATCCAACAACATAATGCCATTTGCAGCAACATGGTTGCTCCTAGAGAATGTCATTCTAAGAGAAGCAAGCCAGAAAGAGAAAGAAAAATACAATATGAGATCGCTCATATGTGGAATCTAAAAAAGAAAAACAAAAACAAACAAACAAACAAAAACAAAGCAAAAATACAGTTCAGAAATAGACTCATGGACAGAGAATACAGAATTGTGGTGAGGAGGGTGGTAGATGGTGGGAAGGGATAGATGGGGATTTCAAAATTGTAGAGTAGATAAACAAGATTACACTGTATAACACAGGAAAATATACACAAAATGTTATGCTAAATCACAGAGAAACAAATGTGACAATGAGTGTGTATATGTCCATAAATGACTTAAAATTTGTGCTGAACATTGGAATTTGACCCAAAATTGTAAAATGATTATAAATCAATACAAAATGTTAAAAAAAAACCCAAAAAAGAACACTCCCACACACTGTACAAATATAAACACAAAATGATTTAAATATCTGAATCTAATATATGACAAAATATAACTCCAGGAAACTAACATAGGCAAAACAAGACATAAATTGTAGCAAAATTTTCTTATGTCCCTCTCCCAAGCTGAAAACAATAAAAGCAAAATAAACAAAAAGGTCCTAATTAAACTTAAATGCTTTTACGCAGCAAAGTAAACAAAATGAAAAGATGAAATTCCAAATGGGAGAAAACATTTGGAAACAATTCAATTAACAAGAGGCTAATTTCAAAAATACACACATCGCTCATAGAACTCCATTTCAAAAATCTACAAACAACTCAGCCAGAAAATGAGCAGAAGACAATTCTCCAAAGAAGACACACAAATGACAAACAGGAACATAAAGTTATGCTCACATTGCTAATCATTATACAAAGGGAAGACAAAAATAAAGTAATGTTTTACCTCACACTAGTGAGAAGGGCTGTCATGCAAATGTCTACAAATAATAAAGTCTAAGGTGGCTGTGGAGAAAAAGGGACTCTCCAACGCTGTTGGTGGGAATGAATATTGGTGCAACAACATTGGAAACTGTATGGAAGTTCTTTAAAAAATAAACATAGACCTATCATATGATGCAGCAATCCCATTCCTGGGCATATAAAAGATGAAACCTGAAAACAAAGAATCCTAGGGTAAAACATAAGAAGTACACTCTGACATTGGACTTAATTTGATTTTACATATGTTTCCTCTTGCAAGGGAAGCAGAAGCAAATCTAACAAAATATGATTGTATCACTGTAAACAGATTTACACTGCTGAAGAAATGATCAATAAAATGAAAAGTCAACCAACACAATGGGAGAATATATTTTCAAGTGATATTTTCCAAACTAGTGTTAATATCCAAAATATATGGCAAACTCTTACCCCACAACAACAACAAAAAATACCAAACAATCCAATTAAAAAAAGTTCATAGCAATGAACAGATAGATCTGAATCAATTTTTTGTAGAAAACTTATGGTTGGCTAAATGACACATGAAATTATATTCAGATTTATAAATTATTAGGAAAGTCATAAACCATAAATGAGACAAGAACTGACAATTGTCAGAAGGCTCTCATCAAAAAGAAAGGAAATAAATGATGGTGAGATTGTGGAGAACAAGGAACACCGTGGACACTCTTGATAGGAATGCAAAGTATTGATTCCAGTGCATATATACATCAAATTTTTTTCATCCAGTTTGCTATCAAGGGATGTTGGGTGTAGGCCCCTGTCTGAAGGCTCTAGAGAATAAGCCCATGGGCTGAAATGATAAACAAGCTGTGAGGAATGTCACATATCCAGGCTGGATAAAAAATGGCCTAATCAATGTATCTAGTATGGATGGCTGGATAGCCTATGCTGGGTAAGATCCTCAGATGAGGACAAACTAAGACAGGCACAGCCGGCTGCATAAGAGATGGCCTACTTAATGAATTTCCGTGATGAACTTTAAAACAATCCTTGATTATTTAACATCCTGTGCTTACTGCAGGAGCATGGGGACATAAATAGTTTATGTTTATTCACATTGTTATAACTTAGATGATATGTGAGGCATTGTGCATGTCCTATATAAAACCTTCTTCTAAGAATCAATAAACAGAGAACTGCTTCGCTTCTCTCCACACAGTGTTTGTGTGTATATGATATCGTGCCACTGACAGGGTTAATTTAATTTGTTGGGAGTATCATAAAAGGATGTTGCATTATATACAATGCTCTTTCTGCACCTATTGAGATGATTATGTGTTTTATTTCTCATTCTATTAGTGTGGCATGTCACCTTTATTGATTTGAATATTTTGAAGTATCCTTAAACCCAGGGATAAATCCCTTTACTCATGTATGTGTATGATACATTAAATGTGTTGTTGAATTCATTTTGCCTGTGTTTTGTTGAGAATTTTGGCACATATGTTCATCAGGGATAATATTCTATATTTTGCATATAATGTCCTTTCTAGCATTGTTATGCAAATAAATCTGGCATCATAAAACAAGTTTGGAATCTTTCACCCCCTTCAAATTCTTGGAAGATTTGGGGTAGAATTGGTGAATAATTGTCTTCAAATGTATGACAGAATTCAGCAGAAAATTCGTCTTGTAAATTTTTACTAGTTTGGAAAGTTTGCATTATTTTTGTACTCTTACACTCTTTTGCCCTGTTTAATTTTCTTATTTCTTCTTGATTCGGTATTGGAAGACATATGTTTCTGGAAATATGTCTTTTGTTCTAGGTCATTCAAATTGTTGGCTAGTGGTAAATTCTTATGATGATTTGCATCTCTACAACATCAGTGGTAATATCTTCTCTTTTATTTCTAATATTATCTGAGTCATTATTTTCTTAGACAACCTAAACTTTTGTCCACTTTATGTTAAAAAGAAACAGAGTTAAGTATATTTTTTTATCTTTTCAACTGTTTCTCTTGTTATTTGACTTACTCTCATTCATTTAATTTTCTTCTTTATTCTTTGTTTTCACCTAGATTCTTGATGTGTAATGTTAAGAAGTGTGAATCTTTGTATTTCATTTATTATTAAATATTTTTTATTTAGTTATTATTTATTTATTTATTTATTTACATATTTATTCATTTATTTATCATTGAAATACTGCCATTTACAATGTGTCAATCTGTGATGTATAGCACAGTGTTCCCATACATGCATATATTTGTGAGCCTATTAAAGTTTACTTCACGATATTTAACTTACTGCCCTGTGTCATAGAAAACAAATTTTGAAAAAATCTATTTTTATATATAGTGGATAGCTTTTATAAATCTACAGCTCCCAAATATATACTCTCGCAGCCCTTTTTAGAAGTAATCATAAAATTGTTTATTAGATCTGCGACTGTGTTTCAGTTTTGTAGATAAAATTGTAGTGTTCTCATCCAAATTTTTTTTTAAGGTTCCACATATGTCATGTCATGTATTATTTTTCTTTCTCTTTCTGGCATTTTTCAATTAGATTGACACTTTTGGGGACATCCATTTTGCTTCAAATGTCATAGTTTTACCATTTTTCATTGCAGAATATTATTCCAATGTGTAAATACGGCATAACTTCTGAATACTGTCATCTGTTGTTGGACGATAAGGTTGCTTCCATGTCTTTTGTATATAGCACTGCTAAGAACATTGGGGTGCAGAAGTCTTTTTGAATTAGACTTCCCTTTGATATATACCCAGAAGTGAGATTGCTGGATTGTATCTTAATTCTGTTTTTATTCTTTTGAGGAATCCCCATCCTGGTTTCCACAATGACTGCACCAAACTACATTCCTACCAACAGTGTAGGAGGGTTCCCTTTCTCCACAGCTTCCCCAGCATCTGTTGTTTGTGGACTTTTGAATGATGGCCACTGTGAGTATTGTGAAGTGATAATTCATTATAATTTTGAATTGCCCTTCTCTGATAATGAAACTGAGCAATTTATTTTTTCATATATCTATGTATCATTTGTATGTCTTTATTGGAGAATTGCTTTTTTAGGGCTTCTGCCCATTCTCAGATTGGGTTTCTTTTTTTTTATTATTATTATGTTGTATGAAGTCTTTGTATTTTGGAAATTAAGACTTTGTCAGTTGCATCATTTCTTAATATTTTCTTTAATCCTGTAGGTTGTCATTTTGCTTTTTGTCTGGTTTGCTTTGCTGTGCAAAAGCTTATAAGTTAAATTAAGTCCCATTTACTAATTTTGCTCTTACATCCATTACCTGGGTAGGCTGTTCTAGGAGGTCATTGCTGAGATTTATCTCAAAGTGTTTTGCGTATTAACTCTTCTAGGAGATTTACTGTGTCTTGCCTTTCATTTGAAACTTCAAGCCATTTTTTGCTTATTCTTGTGTATGGAGTGAAGGAGTGTCCTAACTCAATTGCTCTGCATGCTGCTATCCAGTTTTCCCAACACCATTTGGTGAAGAGATGGTCTTTTCTCTGTCATATTCTTGGCTACTCTGTCAGAGATTAATTGAACATAGGCCTGAAGATTTATTCCTAGGCCCTCTATTCTGTTCCAATGGTCCATATGACTTTTTCTGTATCAATATCATGTTATTTTGTTTATTATAGCTCTGCAATATTGTTTGGAGACCTGGTGGTTTATTCCTCCAGCCTCTTTCTTTTTCTTGAATATTGCTTTGGAAATGATGGATATTTTATGACTCTGTGTAAATCTTAGGAGTATTTGTTTCAGTCAAAAAAAATGTTTTGAATAATTTGATAGGAAATCAAATTAAGTCTGTGGATTGCCTTGGGCGGTATGGGCATTATAACAATATTGTTTCTTCCATTACAAGTTCATTGGGTATCTTTCCACTTCTTCAGATCTTTTTTGAATTCCTCAATCAATGTTTTCTAGTTCTCCATGTATAAGTCATTCACCTACTTGGTCAGATTTATTCTTAAACATTTTATAGTTTTGGGTGCAGTTAAAAAAGCGGTTGTTTCTATACTTTGTTTTCCTGTTGATTAAATAGTAGCATAAAGAAATGCAATTGGTTTTCCTACATTACACTGGGTACCTTGCCCAGTTCCTTTTTTAGCCTAAGTAATTTTTTTGTGAAGCTTTTTCGGTTTTCTATATATAGAGTCATGTCTGCTTATCATGGCAATTTTACCTCTTCTTTTCCAGTCTGAATGCTTTTATTTCATTTTCTGGCCTGATCGTTGTGGCTAAGATTTCCAAGACTATATTGAATAGAAATTGTGAGAATGGGCAAACTTGACTTGTCTCAGGTTTTTCTGGGAAGGGTTTTGGTTTTTCACCATTTAGTATTTTGTTGGCTATATGTTTGTCATAAATAGCTTTCATTAGCTGAGATATGGTCCCTTTGTGCCCACTGTGATAAGGACTTTTATAGCAAATAGTGGTTAAATTTTATCAAATGCTTTTTCTTTATCTACTGAGATGATTATGTGGTTTTTTGTCCTCTCTTTTGTTGATATGTTGTATCAAAATTGATTGACTGATTTGCATATGTTCAACCATCCTTGTGTTCCTGGGAAATACCTAACTTGACCATGGTGTATAATCTTTTTTTACATGCTGTTAGATTTTGTTAGTTAATAATTTCTTAAAGACATTTACATCTGTGTTTATCAATGATATTGACCTATAGTTTTGTTTTGGGGTAGTGTCTTTGTTTGGTTTTCGTATCAGGTTGATGTTGGCCTTATGGTTTGAGTTTGGGTGTACTCTCTCCATATCAATTTTTGGAAGAGATTGAGGAGGAGTGCTATGGATTTTTTCTCTCTATGTTTGGTCAAATTCCCCAGTGAATCTATTTGGGTCTGAATATTTGTTTGCAGAGATTTTTTATTTTATTGATAATTCTATTTCATTTCTGGTGATCTGTCTTTTCAAATGGTCAGTTTCTTCTTAATGCAAAAATGGTGGGCTGAATATTTCCTGAAACTTCTCCACTTCTTCCTGGTTATCCCATTTGTTTCCATATAGTTGCTCATGGTATTCCCTTATATTTTCCAAATTATTTGCAGAATTTATAGTTTCTCCATTTTCATTTCTTATGTTATTTGTGTTCTCTCTCTATTCTTGTGATGAGTCTGTCCAGAGTTTTGTCAATTTTGTTTACTATGTCAAAGAATTGTTTGATTTTTTCTATTTTTAATCTATATTTCAATTGTTTCTTCCTTGATCGTTATTTCCCTCTTTCTGTTGACTTTTGGTTTTGTTTGTTCTTCTTTTCATGATTAGTTTACATAGAACATTAGATTATTTATTTGAAATTGCTCTTCTACTTTGAGGAGAGCCTTGTCACTATGAACTTCCCTCTTAAGCCGGCTTTAACTGTATTCCATAAACATTGCATAGTGTTTTGTCATATTTCTCAAGGTTTTTTTTAAATTTCTTATTTTACTTCATCAGCTCCCCCCCTTGTTTTAGTACCATGTTGTTGAATCTACATGCTGTCATTTTTTCTCTCTGTTTTTCTGTGATTGAATTCTAGTTTCATGTTATTATACTCAGAAAAGATACTTGAAATAATTTTTATCTTCTAAAATTTGTTAAGGCTTCTTCTGTGCCTGAGTACATAATCTTTCCTAGAAAACATTCCATGTGCACTGGAAAAGAATGTATATTCTGTTTTGGGGAGAAGTACTGTTATGAAAATATAAACCAAATCCAATTATGTTATCATATCTTTTAGTATCTTTGTTCCCTTATTAATTTTCTGTCTGAAAGACCAGTCTGGTGATGATAATGGGGTGTTATAATTTCCTACTGTGATTGTATTCCCATCAGTTTCTCCCTTTTCATCTATTAGTATTTGCTTTATGTATTTAGGTGCTCCTGTTGTGAGTGCATGTATCTTAATGTGTATAAAACCCTCATTTTGTATTTCTCCTTTAATCACCATATCATGTCCTTGTTTATCTTTCTCTATGGCCTTTCTTGTAAAGTCTCTTTTGTGTGAAGTCAGTACTGCTAGTCCTGCTTTCTTGTCATGTCCATTAGCATGGAATATATTTTTCCATCTTCTGACATTCAATTGATGTGTATTCCTCTTACAAAATTGGGTCTCTTGTATGCTTCAAAATGTAGGGTCTTGTTATATTATCCCATCTGACAATATATATCTTTTGATTGAATCACTAAGTGCATTAACATTTGTGATAATTATTGAGAGACTGGTGTTTATTTCCATTTTGAACATTTTCCATTTGATTTTGTATTTCCTTTTTGTTCACTTCTTTTTCTTTTTGTGGTTTGATAAGTTTTCTTTTATTATCTTGGTTTCTATTTGTCTTTGTGACTTCATTGTAAGCTTTTGACTTATGGTTAACCTCTTTTGTATGTATATTGACCAGTTATTGTATCTGTTTATTTTAACTGATAGGAATACAAATTCTAACCCATCATAAAGAGAACAGAAACAAGAAGAAAATACTCTGTATTTTCCTATTTCACTCTCTAACCCTTAAAAATTTTGAGGTCCTCTTTTTAACATCATGTTTATTCTATTGTAAGTCATTGTAGCTATTACTTTTTTAATAATGCCTTTCTCATTTCTATGGCATACTGCTTCTTTTTTTCTTAGAGTAGATTTTCATTATTTCTATTTCTGTCGCTAATTTCTTTTAGTATTTGCTTTTGTGGAAGTTATTTATCTCTCCTACTATTCTAAAGGATAGCCTTGCTTGATAAATTATTTTAGATTACAGCTTTCTTTCATTCAGGACTTTGAATATGTCTTGTCACTGCCTTCTGACTGTTGTATTTGTGCAGGAAATGTGTTTACAAATATAATGTATATAATTATATATATATATGTAAGGAATACATACAAATGAACAACGAATAAGATGAAAAACTATACGTTAAAAAATAGAAACCATTGATGAAGGAAATTAAAACTGATTCAAAGAAATGAAAAGATCTCTTATGTTAATGATGTGAAACTATATGGTTGAAACAACCATTCAACCCAAAGCAATCTACATTTAGTGTAATTCATGTCAAAATACCCATGAGATTTTTGCATTAAATAGAAAAAATAACTTCAAAATATATATGTAACTACAAAGATCATGAGTTGTCAAAATAAACTTGAAAAAGAGTATTAAATCAATTAGTGTAATATTCTCTGATGTTAAACAGTCCTACAAAGCTTTAGTAATTTAAACAACATGATTCTGGCTCAAAAACAGACACCAATCAATAGAAGAGAATTGAGCAACCAGATATAATCCCTCACACCTATGATCAATTAACCCATGAAAAATGAAGCAAGAGTATAAAATGAAGAAAACACATTCTCCTCAATATGTAGTGCTGGGGAGATTGAAAATGTGAAACATAGATTAGAGTATTTCCTCACATTGTATGCAATCCATGAGCACAGAATATCTTTTATTTCTTTTGTATACTTATATTTATTACACCTTTAATTTATAGAACTATGTTTAGATCTTTTATTTCACTTATCAAATTTATTCCTATTTTATTCTTTTTGGTATAAATGTACACACAACTGTTTTCCTAATTCCTTATTCTGATAATGTGATGTTAGTGTATAAACAGGCAACATATATTTGTATATTGATTTTGTATTCTGCAAGTTTGCTAAGTTTGTTCATTATTTCTAGCATTCACTGGAGGAGTAAATGGAGTTTTCCATCTGTGTATAATTATGTCATTTGTAAAAATTCTACTGCTTGTTTACTAGTTGGAAGCCTTATATAATTTTTCTTGACTAGTTTTTCTGGCTAGGACTTTGAGTAGTGTAATTTAGGACTTGTGAAAATGAGCTACTTTTTCTTATTACTTGACCAGAAGAAAACCTTCCTGTATGTTAACATTGAACTTGATTTTTGTCATGGGTTTTTCATATATGGCTTTTATTATGTTTAGTTATATTTTATTTAAAGCAAATTTGTTAAGATTTTTTTGTATACAAAAGTTAAGATCAGTTCTGTCAATAATTTTCCTACATTTTCTGAGATTGTCACTTTTGAATTCTCTGTTTTTTAATTGATGGTATCACATATATTGATTTGCATTTGTTAAATAATACTTATGAAACAGGACTAAATCAAACTTAACTATAGTTTATAATACTTATAATATGCCATGAAATCAGGTTGCTAATATTTATTTAGAATGTAATATACACATACAGAAGGAAAAATATACATTGTAGCTTGAGTGTACATTTATTTATTTAAAAATTTTGTCTCTCATTTTGAATTTGGCTTATGTTTAATGGAAATTATTTCTAAATAAAGAATATAACTCTTGGTAGAACTGAATTTACTACAGTTTACTGATACAGAACATAGCTATTATTTACAATTAGTGCACAAATCACTTGTCTTAAAATGCCATATTATATTAACAATGCCAACTGATTCAGGACTGGGAAACATAATGCTTCCTAAAATGCATTATGTGGTGTTTTCCACACCAACCCACATATACACTTATTTCTTTGTTTTTTTGATTGTTTGTTTGCCCCTTAATGGAGGCACTGCTTATAGAACCCAGGATCTTGTGCATAAGTGTATTTATCAACATCATTTTGGAGCACTTAACAGAATCCAAAAGAGTATGGATTATAAAGATGACAGGAAAATTTATTCCTTCTAGGGACTGAAAAACCTCTGAGTGAAAGAATGGTAAAAATAAACATTTGTATGTATACAATAAGATTTTCTCTTGTGTAATTTTAAAGTAGAATATTAAATTACATTAGTTTTACATATAGCACTGAAGTACAATTAAAAACAAAATTTCCCCACTTTGAGATTTCTTAAATTTGATTGATTAAAGTTTTATAATTTTAATTCATAAATATTTACCATTTATTTATAAACATACCAAAGAAATTGACATTTATTCTGCTCATGTTTTGAATATAGAGCTACTTTTTTAAGGTACACAGATAAATAATTACTTCCATTTCCAAATCAACTTATGTTTCACTTTAATTACAAAAGATAATGAAATAGTTATAAATTTTCTGTACAAGTTTTACACAAATTTCACTTTAAATTCCAAAACTTTAAAATTATTTTATTTACTTTGAGCATTATTTATACTCTGTTCACCAAACTGGTATAAATTCGTGTACAAAAGGAAGGAGAATTTTTTTTATTTCATAGACCCCAAAATTAAATTATTTAAAAAGATTTTGTGGGGATAATATTTGCAGATCACATTATAAAAATAAGCATCTTATATGATTCATTTTCACTGGATGAATGAGAAGGAAACACTGGCTGAATGTTAATCTTGGGTTGCTAGGAGACCAGACGTTTTGTGATGTCACAGCTACTCAGGTTGAGAACCATTGTGATGGCCTACCAGTTTAAATGTGCAGGCTTGCCAGAGCAGCATTTGAAGCTGTAGTGCTCAAAACCATGCAGAATAGAAAAGTAGCTGCAGAAAAAGTTATTTGAGATGGCACTTGTTTCTTCAGAAATTCAAGATAAGTTTCCTAAAGATGGGTCAACTGGTTCAGGAAACTCCAGTAGATCTCTATTTTGTGATCAAATATTCTCTGGGGACTTGGACTTGAGGTCTATGATTGAAGAAATTGATTCTCTGACTTTGTCAGAAGGATCCTTGATAAAAAGACCATGTTACACACATTGTGACTCTGAACCAGTTGGAGATAATGATTTTCGTTCTCTGAAATTTCCAAGAAAACTCTGGAAAATGTATGGGGGTGACCAATTTAAATCCATCTGGTGGGATGATAATGGATCTTCCATAGTGATTGATGAAGATGTCTTTAAGAAGGAAGTTTTGGAAAGAAAGGCCCCTTTCAGAATATTTGAACCTGGAAGTATGAAAAGTTTAGTTATACAGCTAAAGCTTTATGGGTTTAGGTAATTGCAGCAGAATTTTCAAAGATCTGCTTGTCTAGCTGTCTTTATGGCAGAAGAAAAAGAAGTCTATATTTTAAACAAGGTATTCACAAAGTTTAGTTACAACTTGGTAACTTAGATATAAAATTTAATTTTGTACATCAATCTATGGTAACATAAATGGAAAGCTTTTTTGAAAATTGTATAAAACTACTAAGGCTATAATTCTTAATTTTTTATAAAAATGAGGATAGTGCCTTAAGTAGTCAAGATTATGATAAACTTTGCTAGCAACTATGAATCTTAACAGAAATCTAAATAAAGGTATTAAAGCTGTTTTCAAAAGTGGCTTTCACCGTTACTGCTAATGCTAACTTCTTAAATTTGATGACTGTATTATTTAAATGTGTATATTCGAAATAAGGAATTTCAAAAAATAGTCAGAATTGCTCATATTTTGATGATATTATCTTTGCATTGTAAACGTGAAATCTGAGGTTTTATAGGTTAGGCTTATTGTAGTCTTCTAATTTGGTTTAAAATATTACTAAAATCTTTCCACTTTGATTGTAGCTGCAATTCTACCATATTTCAAATTTTAAACGAGGCTGTCCCCAAATTTTAGTGAGAATAAAAATAAGAGTTGAGATTAAAAATGTCTCTCTGGTATCTTCATTGGCTGAAGATTTCAACAAGAAGCACTTTATAGGAGGGGGTAATATAGATAATCATAATTCTGATTTTGTGGCTGACACTAGTGGAGAAAGTGCATTTTTACCTTCTCCTAATTTAAACATGCCTCTTAACAGAAAGCCCTCTACTAGCCATATAATTGGTGATACAAATACCCCGATCAGAGGTGATTTTTCTCCTTCATCATCAGTGTCAGTTAGACCACGAGAACAAATTGCAGTGGATCAATGTGCTACTTTAAATCAGTTGACCACTATCCACAGGCACTCCCAAAGCAGCTAAACTGAAGCAAATGGCTGTGCTGTGAACTTCATTACAACTACAACTTCTATTTCTCATTACAGCATCTTGTCTCCCATACAGGGCAATTATTTTGGACTGATGGTGGAGCCTTCTACTTTTCCAAATAGATATCACAACATATCTGCCCATGAAGGTCGTTTTTCTAAACTTCAACCAGGGAGCAACCCACGGTTTCCATTGCCAGTGATAGCTGATACATCAACTACCTCTCTTTCAAGGCCAACTCATCAGCTATCTTCAGTTTAATAACGTCATCCTAATTACAATTGATCTACCAGAGGACTACCAGATTATGCAGGATAGCAAAGATTAAAATTTATGATGGCAAATGTCGACATATATCTGCAATATTCTTATTTGAACAATAAACATAAATGTGTACCTGTATTGTCCTTATATTTTTTAAAATAGAGTAAAGATTTAAACTCGAGACTAAGTTAGCATTTAAAGAAAAAAAGAGATATTTGATTGATATGATCATTTGATGGAACAATATGTGAGTAAATTTATATAATTTTTTGTAAGGAAGAAGAGAAAATGGAAGAATTTGGAAAAAGACAAAAACATGGAGAGAGGGAACAGTACTAAGTGGTTTCTTGTTGATCCTGGAAAGTATTTAAAGTGTTAAGTTATGATAGGTTGGAACAGGAGATAAATGCAGGAACCGGCTCAGGAGTCATGGTCTCTATTATGTCATCCCTGGAATCATAACAGTCACGTGATGTAATCTCAGATGGCACATTCAGCATGAGGTAGAATTTAAGAAGTAATTTTTTCTATGGTCTTCTTTGTGCTGTTCTCAATGCATTTCAATTGGTGCTTTCTTTTCCTCCCTCAAGGGTCTGCACTATATTTTCTAGTGAAAATTTAATGTTGCTTTTATGTTCCAGCCAAAGATATGCTTACATCCTCAGAGGGGCACTTAAAGCATTTCCAAATCTAAGTCCACATCTCAACATAGTTTAGTCATTTCTTTATAGATCTGGCATCTGGCTACCTTGGAATATCTTTATGTTTCACTGTATCTGGAGATATATCCAGGCAAATGCTTGTCAACCATATTAACTCCAACCTCAAAACTGTTGCTCCATCTCATCCTTGGACTTAGGATGTCCTCCATTTACCTACTTAGATTTTCCCAGTCTCAGAACAGAAACCACCTCCTCCAGATGTTTTCTATCCAACTTTCCTTGTCTAACTTGGATACCAGCACTGTAAGCACAACACGTGCCACAAGATGCATTTTATTATTTAGTGAATGAAAAATACATGTTGACTTTAAGCAAAATCTACTTTCCTGAAGCAACAAAACTCTCATGGTTTTCAAACTATTTCGTTATGGTCTTTACTCTTCACCACAAACTAGCTCTTTTCATAGCCCATGGACTAGTCATTCAAGACAGTAGTGGAGGTAGGTACAGGAGACAAAGTATTATTTTCTTCTTAATTCATGCCTCCAGAGGCCTAAAGCATTCCATTCTCATTTGCTGGAATTTTTCCTGTCTCTTCATCACCCACCCACCCCAAAATAGCTGATTCTCTTCCCCATACCAATAACTATACTGCCTTCTAATTAATTTACTTCTTAGAATCAGAGCTTCGTCCAGAAGAGACAGTGCCATTGCATATATTTAATACAGGTTTATAGACACCACACAAATTTTGCCACTTCTAACCTTAACACAGGAAGTATCTAAGAGGTACTAGAACCTTGGTAGTGGTGGTCATATTCAGAAACTAAATAGCAATCTAAAATGTGTGGACTAGAAGGAGGTGAGGGTGGTAGAATTTAAAATTTGTCCAACTGCAAGAATATAAAATTTCTGCAGATATTAAGAAATATAAAATATTCATGGAAGACTATGAGTAATTCCCTTTTACTTAAAATAAAAGGTGAAGCATTTTCAGAATGTGAAATGCCCTGAAATGCTGGAAAATTTGTAGGCAATGTCAGGGTATCTAAGGCTTCTGGTCATAATCATGCATCCAGTGTCAGCTGATAAGAATGAAATGGCAATATTGAGTCCAAAAATGTGTCACCAATTGTGAATAAAGCCTTTGATAATCTTGAGAATTGGCAAATGGGCCAGGGTAAGCTCACGCAACATTCCGCCAATATGTCCTTTACCAAGAGAAGAAAAGAGACCACTTGCAGTAGGAGATCTGTGTATGGACAGCAGTGGTTGTTCCTACAACAGAAACATCAAGATTTTAAGTTTGTCAGCACAAATATGATGGTGGCTATGTTGTTGTTTACATTAGCAGTCTGGGGTTCAGATGGGATGGTTCAGCAGCTAGTTTCCATCTCTCTTATTAGACAGTGGGTCTTACCGTGATCATCTTAACAATGTTCTATACTGATAAGTCAAAAGCAACAGTTTACTTTCAAAATTAGAAATCCTAAAGAAGAATATTATTTGTTAGTCTATCTGTTGTTTTCTACCTGGGAAAAGCTAGACTATTGGCAAAGTACAAAAGTTGGCTGGTGTTTGAAAACTATTCCCTGAGCTCTGCCCACTGAATTCTTCCCACTAAATACTACAAATCTGTCTACCACTGTGTGTGTGTCAAGATGGATTGTTAAGCATTAACTAAGCTTGTCTTAGTTGAGCCATCAGTGAATTATTCCTCTGCATCTGGCAGAATCTCTGTGAATTAAGAATTTCACTGAGCCATCAGATTCTCTACCGATCAGGGAGAGGTAGATTATAATTCTCCCAGTGTATTAATTATTACCTGTTCATTGAATCCTGAGCTGATGTTAGGGTAAAACCACTGAAACCTTTAATTAGACTGAGGCATATACATTCTCCAGTCCCCAGAGCCCAGCACAGTACTGTGTCTCCTTTTTAATTTAAGCTTATATCTTAGTGTTTTTTCTTTTAATTCTCATTGTTGGCACAACTTAGTTTTGCTTTGAACACACGTTGACTAATTTATAGAGACTGAACAACTGACTTATTCCTGTTTTCCTAGAAATTGCAGTAACATTACTTTCCTTGGACTACCTGGAATAGAGTGAGTGCAGTCATCATTTTGAAAGCAGCCCTCAGTCCTAATAATGCAGAACCTTTACACTTCTTTGCCCAGCACTTGTGCAAGATTGTTTGTTGTGGATCTCAGGGATTTTCCTCACATCCCCAAATGCAACAATGAGAAAACACCACATTGTTATCCAAAATCAAACATTTGCCAGTATTGCATTCCCATTGCAAAACAGTTAAGAATTTTAGGAGTTCTGAGATTTTACCATGCTGAGATGTTTACCAACCTAGCATGTTCCTTTCTTACTGATGATGTCATGTAGATGAGACAATATTTCAGACACAGTGAACTTTATCACTCACCGCAATAGCAGCCAGGGTTAAATTTTGCATACATTCCCTACTCTCAGATTAATACACAGAGTGAACTATTCAAACCTACAGAAGCAGTGGGCTGTTAACAAAAAGAAAGTTTAAGGCATGATAAAACACTAATTATATTGGTATCTTTATGTATTATTTATTAGAATCACTTGTTTATTAGTATCTTTACCTAGGATAAGTATATCATGACTCAACTTTACTTGCTGCAGAAACAATCATGAGAAATGACATGGGAAAAAATGAACATTGACTTTCCATTTTTCCTCCTGCTTCTATTGAGATATAATTGGCGAAGATCATTAAGTTTAGGTGCACAAGAGAGTGGTTTGATTTACAAGTATAATGAAATAAATATCATAGCAACTTTAGGGAGAATTCATTATTTAATTTAAGTACAATATTAAAGAAATACAATTTGTATTTTGGTTGTGATGAAAAATCTTAGGGTCTACTCTCTTAACAACATTCATATATAACAAAAAGCAGTATTAATTGTAATTTTTATGTTACTATGGGGCATCCCTAGAACATGTTTATTTTACAGCTGGAAGTTTGTTGCATTTGAGTGCATGAATCAAATTCTCCTTTCCCAACCCCTGCCTGTGTTAACTACAAGTCTATTTTTTTTCTATAAGTATGTTTCTTTTGAAGTGTACATTTATCTACAAACTGTATTAGTTTCTCTTACACATCATACTCTTTGCTATTTTTAGTACATTTCAAACTGATCAGCAGAATATATCTAGTTATGATATGTTGCTATTTAAAGATATTTCATAGTTATTTACTATTCCCCATACAGCACATTTCTTGTCCCTGACTCATTTAATTTGCAACTGGAAAATTTTCTCTCTTAATTTTTGTCAAATATTTCTTTTTCCTCAACCCATTTCTCCCCTTCTGGTAAACAACCAGTTACTTTGTATATCTATATCTCCTTTTATGCTGTGTAATTTTCATTTGATTTAAATTCCAAATACGAGTAAAATCATACAGCATTTGTCATTCTCTTTCTGACTTATTTCAATTAGCATATTACCCTCTTGGTCTAACCATTTGTTGCAAATGAAGAAGTTACACTTTTTATAGCTGAGTAATAACCTATTGTATTTTTATCTGTTTGTGGGCATATAGATGCATATATACTTATATATATTTATATATATAAATATAGATAAATCTATGAAATATAAAAATAAAAAATAGATGGGTAGTTATATATACTATGAACACGCATTTTCTTTATCCATCATCTATTGATGAGCAATTAATTTGCTTCTATATCCTGTCTATTTTAAATAATGCCGCAGTGAATAAAGGTTTGAATTTATCTTTTCTAGTTAGTGTTTCTATTTTCTTGGAATAAGTATCCAGATATGGATACGTTGGATTATATTTTTAATTTTGAGAGAAAACTGCATACAGTTTTCCATTGTCAGCGCCAATTTACGCTCAGTCCAGCAGTGCATCAGGTTTGATTTTCTTACATCCTCACCAACACTTATATTTGTTATCTTTTGGATTATAGTCATTCTGAAAGGACTGATATAAAATCTCACTGTGTTTTGGACTTGCATTTTTCTGATGGTTAATGATGTTAACCGGTTTCATATGCCTGTTGGTAATCTTTCCCCAACTGTATATTCATTTTTTGTAATGGGCTAAATGACCATAACTGTCTGATTTCATTTTTAGGCATTCTATGTGTTCCATTATTCCCTTTGTTCTGTGCCCCTACCATATTCTTTTTATTACTGTAGATTTGTATTATAGTTTTAAATCAGGGAAAGTGATACATCCACATATTTCTTTGTAAATTATGTTTGTGTTATTGTTTCTTTTCTTTTCTTTTCTTTTTTTAGTGATTTCAAGTCTTTTGTGTTTACATGTAAATTTTAGAATTATTTATTTTTAAATTCTGAAAATACCCTTGGTATTTTGATAATCACTGAATTTAATTAGTGTATTTTCTTGGCTAGTACTCTCATTTAATCAATATTTTGTTCCTCATCAATGAACACAGTATATCTTTTCATCTGTTTGCATTATCTTCAGTTACTTTTATAAATATTTAATAGTTTTCTGTGTACAGCTCTTTTACCTCCTTGGTTGGATATATTTCCAGGTTTTTTTTTTTTTGTAATGCAACTGTAATGAGACAGTTCCCTTACTTTGTCTATCTGTTAGCTTGTTGTTAGTGTGCAGAGATGCAAGCTTTCTGTATGTTAATTTTACATTCTGAAATTTAATCAAATGCATTGATAAACCCTAGTAGTTTTGAGGTGCCATCTATGGATTTCTGTTTAAAGTATGTCATCTGCACAGAGATACATTTACTCATATTCTTCATTTTCTATATTATATTTACATTAACTTTGGATAGCTATGGCTAGAATTTCCAATATTATTCTGAATAAAAGTGGTAAGAGTGAGCATTCTTGTCTTCTCCCTGCCCTTAAAGGAGATGCTTGCAGCTTTTAATCAGTGAGTGTCATGTTAGCTGAGATCTTGTCATGTATTACCTTATCTGTGTTGAGGTATGTTTCCTCATGCCCAATTTGAGGAGAAACTTAGTCACAAATAGATACGGAATTTTTCAAAACATTTTATGTCTCTATTGATTTGACCATATAATTTTTATTCTTCAATTTGTTAGTGTGGTGTATCATATTAATTAATTTGTGGGTAATGAATCACTTTTGCATCCCTGGAATAAAATGGACTTAATCATAATGTATAATCCTTTAAATGTATTTTTTGCTTTGCTAACAATTTAGTGATGATTTTTAAAACTATGCTTGTCAGTAGTATTTAACCTGTTGTTTTTTGAGGTATTTGTTCAGTTTTAGTAGTAGTGTGATACAGAAAGTTGGGGTAGGACGCCTTCCTTCCTCTGCATATTTTTGGAATTCTCTGAGAAGTATAGGTGATAGCTGTTCTCTAAATGTTTGGCACAAATTACCTGTGAAGCTGTCTATGCCTGGAATTTTGTTTCTTGGGAGATTTTGTTTAATTACTTATTAATGTCATTAGTGGTAATCTTTTCATATTTTCTATTTCTCATTCCATCCTGGAGATTATGTGTTTCTCAGAAATTGTATATTTCTTCTAGGGTTTCCATTTTATTTACATAAAATTAGTTGTATCTTCTTATAATGCTTTTTATTTCTTTGATATAAGCTGTAACTTCTCATTTATTTCTGAGCTTATTAATCTGAACTCTTTTATTACTCATGAGTCTGGTTAAATTTTATCCATTTTATTTATCTTTGAAAAGACATTATTATTTTGATTGAATATTTGTATTTTTAATCTTTATTTTATTTATGAATGTTCTGACCTTTCAGCTGTCTTTCCTTCTACTAACAAGTTTGTTTCATATTTTGCTACATCTTCAGTTTGTATGATTATGTTATAAGAGAGAGATGTTTCTTATTTATATAAGTGGGATTATTTTGCTATAAGCATCCCTATTAATACTGCTTTTGCTATACCCCATGGACTTTTTTTTGTCATTTTTCTTTATATATATTTCCTTTGATATATACAGCAATCCATTGTTTGTTTAATATTATATGATTTATCCTCGATATTTTAGTGTTTCTCTTAGGTTTTTTCTTTTAGTAAATTTCTATTCTCACAGAATCCATATGTTTCTTCACAAAACAAGGAGAAAAATAATAAAATTTATACAAAAACTGGAAAGAACCATTTTTCTAAAATTATCTTTGAAAAATGAACTAAGTTGTGGGTATTATCCTCCCTAACTTTAGAACATACTACAAAGATACAGTAATCAAAACATCAAAATATATCACTAAAAGAGACACATAGATTAATGGAACAAAATAAAAAGTCCAAAAATATGCCCACACACATAAGCTCAATTAGTCTACAATGAATGAGGCAACAGTATACAAAGGAAAAAAAGGCAATCTCTTCAAAGACTAGTTCTGGGAAAACAGAATATTACATGTAATAGAAAGATGTATGAGCACTTCCTTCCATAGAATACACAGTAACATAAAAATGGATTAATACCCTAAATGCAAAACCTGAAAATATACAATTTCTGACCATGAACAGGAGCAGAACTGCCTTTGAGAAAAATTATAGCAAAATTTATTTTTGATCTAACTCGTAAGTTAAAAAAAGGAAAAATAACAATAACAGTTTTTACTATTACTGGGAAAAAATAGATATAGTATGTGATACAGGGATTCCACTTCTTGTATAAGTGTGAAGTGCAAAACCTTTTGCAAAGCAAAGGAAACCTTCAGCAAGATTTATGACAACACACAGAATAGAAGGAAGAGTTTCACACAAGGAAACCAACATTTAGTTAATATCCATAATATATATATGTAGCATATTAGACCCAATATTTAAAAAACAAAGACCCCAAAATAAAAACAGTTTAAGGATCTTCATGGAAACTTTTCAAAAACAGACATGTGGATGATTTTCATGCACATAAAAAGAAACATAACATTGCTATTAATTAGGAAATCATAAATCAAAACCAGAATGAAATATAATCTCACAGCAACCAAAATGGATATTAAAAATATTCTTCAAATGACAAACATTAATAAGAATGTTGATTAAAGGGAACCCAGGTACACATATGGTGGAAATATTAATTGATGCATCCACTATTATAAAAGTGTGGACACTGCTAAGAAAACTAGAAATAGAAGCATCATATTTTCCAGCAATTCCAGTTTTTGATATAAATCTGAAAAAAATGGAAGCATTAAATTTAAAGGATATATTACCCCCAATGTTCATATCATCATCATTTATAATAGCCAAGGTATGTAGCACAACTCAACTGCCCATCAACAGATGATTGGCTGAAGTAGATGTAAGATATAAATAACATAATAAATACTTAGTCATTGTCATATCAAAAAATAAACTTATGCCTTTTGGAACAATGTGACTGGACCCAGAGACTGTTGCACACAGGAAAACAGGTCATACAGAGAAAAACACTCTACATTACCACTTACATGAGGAAACTAAAGATATGAGAGAAATAATCATTAAAAAAATAGAAACAGAATCATATATATATGTGTAGTGTACCAAGTAGTGGTTTCCATTGGGGACAGGAAGATGGATGGGGAAGACAGAAATATGCAAGCTACTAGTTATAAATTAGAGAAGCATCAGGGCTATATTTACATCACAGAGAAATATTTTAATAATTTAAATGATTTTAAAGAGTTTATAGGCATATATTATAGTAAAATGTGCATGCATGAGGGAAAAACATTGAAGAAAAGAACCCAGGACAAACAAAATATTTTATAGTACTCTGATATTAGGAGGTGATTTGTTCACTTTCTTTACTGTTCTTGTAATTTCCTTATTAGAATTTAAGCTTTTAAATGAAACAGTATAGACTTTGAAAATAGTGACATAAGTTTAAATTATTTCTGTCTCTCCCCTTAAATCTACAGTCAGTGAAACTTTCACATTTCAACAAAAATAACTACAACACAAAACAATACTCCAGAGCACACGTGTGCAGCTGAAGTTTGATGGGCTAAAACACATAAAGGTGGCTGAACTGAGGGAAGAGCAGAGCTGGTGCCTGCGACCAAGGCCCACTGACTGGGGTATCTGAGCCCACAGGTTAAGAGTACCCAGTAGAAATAAGGTCACAGTGGTTCACACAGCTTCAGCTACCAAGTGCACCATCACTCATGGTCACAGGTAACTAGGAGGGAGCCACAATGCAGACAGAATTTCCATCCTTTAGACACTCAGACATTCGTGACACTCTCCCTACATCCTATTCACAGTGGTGGAGACAAGTTTCCTTGAAACATTGGACACGGCAAAGACACTGGCCTGATTTCAAATTCCCACATGTCTTTACAACTTTCCTCAATGTGTGGACTGAGTCTCAAGGGATATCAGATAAAAGGAAGGGTTCACCATACCAGTGACAACAGTGGCATTAACTACCAGAGTTGTCTAAGAAGTGACAATGTAAGCAATCTTTTATCCAGACAGTAGAAACTGGAAAGTGCAATTTTGAAATATTGTCAGAGGTAGCTCAGGTAATTAAAACCAAAAATTGTGCAATATTGCAAAATACCAGGAAACAAAATCAAGGACTCCAAATCCCATTCTGTTTTTTAGTGTCATCAGAACAATAATTTACCAAGTTCATGACCAATCTCAGTAACATTATAAGGCAAGCACACACACAGATAGACAGAAACAGACACTGACACAGACACACACGTGCACGCACACGCACACACGCATGTACACACACACACAGAAAATATCAACCCTGCAGCAAACAAACTTAAAGTCATGGAATATTGGCGTATAACTAATAGAGAATCCAAAGAGATGTCATACAGAAACTCAATACAGAAAACAAAACTCAGAAAGCAGTTTAGTGAGCTCAGGAATAAAATAAATGGTGATAAGGAATACATTACCTAAGAGACTGAATCTATAAAATAACCTAACATTATTGGAGGACCAGATGAACTAAGTAAATGAGATGAAGAATACAACAGAAAGCACTGGAAGAAGACTGTCTTTGTGGAAGAGAGGTAAGCAAACTCACCAATACAAAACTAGAAATGATAGGAGAGGGCAAAGATACAAGATATTAAAAACTGAGGAAATTCTACAATAGCCATCAGACTTCTTCAGGAAGTGCACATTAGCATGAAATCCTGGAGGGAGAAGTAACTTAGAAGGCAGCTGATTGTTTATTTAAAATATTAATGGTTGATAACTTCCCGAACCTTGGTAAGGAACTGATAAACAAGTCCATGAGCCAACAAAACTCCAATAACATTAAGACAAAAATACCTCCTTCAAGATACGTTATATGCAAATTGGCAAGTCAGTGATGCAGTAAAATTTTAAAGGCAGCCAAAAAAATTTTGATAATCTACAAAGGAACCCCCATTAAGCTATCAGCAGATTTCTGAGCAGAAAACATATGCCAAGGGTAATTAAAATGACATTTTGAAACTACTGAAGTAAGAAATCTCTCACCCAAGAATACTCGAACTTGCACAGTTATTACTTATATATAAAGTGAAAAAAAAGACTTTACCAAACAAACCTGAACAAGATGAAAAAAAAACAAAACCAAGACACCTTAAAAGAGGTGCATAAAAGAGCTATTCTAAGAAAAATAAAATGGCAAATATACGCAAAACATTGAACTAAAGCAGAGACCACGAGAAAGTTGCATCAGTTTCTTTGGGTATGTTTTGAAATGTTACTATTCTATATGTATTAAAGAGAGTAAAATAGGAAATCAGATGCAATAAATATAGATACATCAATCTGGTAACATGTTCACAAGAGTAAAAGAAATAATTTGAGTCAGTAATCATAAAAGTTAAAGAGTAAAAATAAAACAATTTTAAAGGAAAATGCTATCAGCCGAAAAGAAACTAAATTACACATGAGGTGTTTCATTTTTAATTGAAGAACAGTAGATGTAATATATTGAATAGTTTCAGATATACAGCATAGTGATTCCAACCACTTTGTAGATTATATTGCATTGTAAATTATTACAATAATTGTAACATAAAATTATTAAAAGTTATTGTGTAAAATTCCTTGATCTATACAGATTATCCTTGTTGCTTATCTCCTTTATGTATACTACTTTGCATCTGTTAATGTCCTACCATTAAATTGACTTTCCCTTCCACTTTGGTAAATATGAATTTTTTCCCATATCTTTCAGTCTGCTTCAGTCTTCTCTATCTAATCTCTCTATCTCTCTACCATGTCCCTATCAAACTATTTATCTATCTATCTATCTATCTATCTATCTATCTATCTATTTATCTATCTTGTATGTATGTATCTATCCTTCTATGTATCTATTTATCTGTCACCTATGAATAGATAGCTATAGATAGATGTACACAGAGATTTGTTATACTTTAGATTCCACATATAAATTATATTATATTCTTTTGTCTTCATCTAAGTTAATTCACTAAGCACAATATATACTAGGACAATTCATGATGCTAAAATAGCAATGTGTTATACTTTTTCATGGCTGAGTAATATTCCATCGCATATTTATAGATATTTCATATCATCTTAAGTCCATAGTGTACTGTGGACTCTAGAATTGCTTCCCTGTGTTGCATATTATAAATAGTGCTGTTGTAAACATTGGTTCTTCTCAATTTATGGTTTTTTTCCCCAGATTTTTCCTAGAAGAGATATTACTCTTTAATATGGTAGTTCTCTTCTGGTTTTAAATAAATCTGAATACTGTTTTCCATAGAAGTTGTAACAATTTACATTTCTACCAAGAATATACAAGAGATTTCTTACCTCCACATCGTCTCAAACACTTTCTATTTGTAGACTTTTTGATAATAGCCACTGACCAGTGTGAAGTGATAATTCATTGTGGTTTTGAAATGCAATTAACTAATAATTAGTAATGTTGAACATTTTTATCACTTGCCAGTGACTCGTCTGTATGTTTTCTTTGGAAAAATATTAACTCAGGTACTCTGCTCTTTTTTTTAATTGGGTTTTCTTTTTCACATTGAGTTGTGTAACCTAAATCCATGTTACAACAATTAAACTTCATCTATTAACCCCTGCCCTCTTGCATTGTTTGCAAATATGTTCTCCAAACACACAGGCAGTGTTTCCATTTCATTCATAGTTACCTTACATATGCAGAATTTTTCAAGTTTATTTAGGTCCCACTTTCTTATTTTTGCTTATATTTCTTTTACCATAGGAAACTGATATTAGAAAATATTCCTATGTTAGATATCCAATAGAGTAACACCTGTATTCCCTTCTAGCAGAATTAAATTATCAGGTCTTACATTTAGGTTCTTAATACACTTGGGGTTTATTTTTGAATGTGATGTCAGGGAATGCTCTAATTTCACTGTTTTACATGTAGAAGTCCAGCTTTCCAAACACCACCCACTGACGAGACTGTCTTTTCTCCATTGTGTACTCTTGTCTCTTTTATCATTGATTTATTGCTCATAGGTGTGTGGAATTATTTCTAGGCTCTCTATCTGTTTTTATTGATTATATCTCTGTGTCAATGTCATGCTATTTTTATTACTGTAGGGTTGTAATATAGTAAGGTATCCAGGAGATTTATACCTCTAGATTTGTTGGTTTTTCTCAAGATCATTTTGACAATTTTAAATGGTTTCATGTAAAACTTAAAGTTATTTATTTTCTGGTTCTGTGGGAAATACTACAGCTTTGTAATAGGAATTGCACTAAATCTGTAGGTTTCTTTGTGTAATACGGCCATGTTAACAATATTAACTCCTTCAATCCAAGATCACAAGACATCATTCCATTTCTTTGAATCATTTTTAATTTCTTTTCCAATGTTTTTTAATTTTCAGTATTTAGATCTTTCATATATGTGGTTACATTTATTCCAAGATATTCGGGGGGATGGGATTTTAAATAGTATTGCTTTCAACGTCCATTTTAGGGTATCTCATGATGAATGGGTAGAAATGCAAGAGAATAATTTACATTAATCGTGTACCCTGCTCCTCTGCTGAAATTATTTATTGTTCATATTAGTCTGTCTGGAGCCCTTAGGACTCTATGTAGATTGTTATGTCATCAGTACTGGTGACAATTTTACCTCTTTTTTCATTTTGCATTTATTTTATTTCTTTTTATTTCCTTTTCCTTTCTTCTTTTACTATGGAACAGAAGGGCTGAGAGTAGGAATCCTTGTCTTGTTCCTGAATTTATCCAGAATCCTTTCAGCTTTTCCCCTAAGTATTATAAACTGTTATAAATGTCCTTTAGTATGTTGAGAGATGTTCCGATTTTACTCACTTTCATGAGAGTTCTGATCATGAATATATGTTGAATTTTGTCTAATGCTTTCTCTGTGTCTATTGACACGGTCCTGTGAATTATGTCCTTCCTTTATTAAATATGCGTCATGCTGATTGCTATGTGTATGTTATACCATCCCTGTGACTCTGGAAGGAATCCAACTGATCATCGTGTATAACCCTTTCTATGTATTGCTGGATTAATTTGTTGATTTTTTTTGAGGATTTTTGAATGTACATTCATCAAGGATATTGTGTTTACATTTTTTTTTTTTTGGTAGTGTCTTTGGCTGGTTTTTTTAACATGGTATTCATGGCCTCATAGAATAACTTTGGGAATTTTACTTCCTCCTACATTTTTTGAAATAGTTGAGAGGAAACAAGTTTTAGTGAATTCATCCAGGCATTTTGTTCAAGGGATGTTTTTAAAATTATAGATTTTATTTAACTTATACTGATTGCTTTTTTCAAGTTTTCAGTTTTCTCTTTATTCACTTTTGGCAGACTGTACGTTTCAAGAAATATGTCCATTTCTTTAAGGTTGTCCAAATGGTTGTCATGTAATTGCTCAGAGTGCTTTCATAATCTTTGTTTGCATTTCTGTACTATCAGACATAATTTCTACTGTTTCATTTCTTTTTTTGTTTGGGTCCGCTCTTTATTTGTTGATAAGCCTTGCTAAATGTTTATCAATTTGTTAATATTTTTAAGAAAAAATGCTGTTGATTTTATGATTTTTAATTTATTTTTTAACTTTTATTTTATTTATTTTCTACTGAAACATTAAAGATTTCTCATTCTACCACCTTTGGGTTTTGTTTGTTCTTATTTCTGGTTATTTTGTTTGGTAAGATTGGTCCTTTGTGTGAGGTTTTCCTCTTCCTTGAAGAAGGCCTGAATTGTTCTAAACTTCCCTCTTATGATTGCTTTTGCTGCATCCCATACATTTTATGAAGCTGTGTTTTCACTGTAATTTGTTTCCAGGTATGATTTTATTATCTCTTTGATTTCATCATTGACCTTTTTTTATTTAATTTTTTAAAAGGATATGGTTTAATCTCATGTATGTGCCTTTCCTGTTCTTCTTTCTATAGTTGATGCATAGTTTCATACTTTTGTGTATTGAAAAATTCTTGCTGTAAACTATATTTGTTTAAATTTCCTGAGGCTCTTTTCATGACATAGTATGTGGTTAATTCCTTAGAAAACATCCTGTACACACTTGAGAAGCTTATGTGTTCTCCATTTCTGATGCAGTGTCCAATAACTCATTTAGGTTCAAATGATCCAATATGTCATTAAGACCTCTGTTTCCTTACAGCTATTCTTTCTGGATGATATGTCCATCAGAATAGCGAGGTGTTAAACTCATAAACTATTATTTTTTATAATGAATTAATTACTTCATGTCTACTAATATTTCTACTTATAATTAGGATCTACAGTATTGGGTCCATATATAATTTAATGAGTGTAATACTCTATTTTTACATTGATCTCTTTTTCTTTATTTAATCTCATATTAATCTTTCATTGTGAACCTTATTTTAAAATGTATTTTGTATGATTTGAGTATTGCAAGGTGCACTTTCTTGTCATTTCCATCAAATAACTTTTACTTTTATTTCCTGGCTGTGTTTATCTTCCACCATAAAGTGACAATTTTTTGTGGGGGAAGACAAGATGTTGCAGGAGAAGGATACTCATAGCTAACCCTTTCCCTCAAATGCACCAAATCTCATCCACAGACCCACTCAGCTATCCAGAGAATCTGCAGATCTCTGATATAACATTGTCCCCTTCAAAAGATAAAGATGCAATAAATCTGGCAGGAGAAAAGGAAGAAAGAAAGAAGAAAATGCAAAACAGATTGGGACAAGCTCCACAGGGAGGGAGCAGCTAAGAAGGACAGGCATTCATTCACTGTGTCTCCCCTCTCCAACTGAGAGTTTGGCAGGATGGAGGGGGAGCTTCCAAGCCTTGAATCTGTACAGAGTATAAGTTGACTGACAGAACTAAGTAAACAGGCACAGACACCCAGCCAAAATGCAGCCAAGAAGCTGGGGGCAGGGCCATGCAGCATGAGCTGGTTGGAAGTTGGGGATGGCTGCACTGAGGCAGTCCTGGGGAATGCATGTTGCTGTGTGCCATTGCTGTGGCTGTACAGAGCAAGACAACCTGGGCCCTCCATGAAGCAACAGGGCAGATGTGCCCTGTAGGGGGAAGGGTACTTAGCCATCTCTGAAAATCTGCAAACGTTTCTAGGTGAAGAGAGTTGGGGTTCAGACACAATACCTTCTGGTCCTTTGCACCCAGGCAGCAGTGGGTGCAAAATCTGCATCCATGTCTAAGGATTTAGAAGCCTTAAGAGCCAGATGGAGACTTCTGTACATCCTGAGGCAGATAGGATTCTTCTAACCTGGTTTCTCAGAGAACTTGCATCACCAAGGCAAACAAGCAGCTGGCTTTTGGGCCAGATCAGGGACAGGGCTGTTCCTCAGGCTTCCCTGAGCCCACTTCCGGTGTGCAAACCCAAGGCAGATCGTACAGTGGCTCACAGCAGCGGAGCAACTGGCACCCTGACGGGGTGTGTGGCCCCCCAAATTTTGGGCTGGAATTCAGCCCCTGACCATGGTGCTAGGAGAGGGCATGATGCACACTCCTGCCTGGTCAGTCTGCAACATCTGACTGCAGCATCGGACAAGGCAGTGACAAGCAGCCCACAGTAAAGAGAGCTGCTCCAGATGCAGTGTTGGGTGTAGGAGTGATCGGCTTGCAGACAGGCACTGGGAGCAGCACAAATGGGGGCTCCAATGGAAAGCCTCTGAAAACAGGAAGATGAATTTCCATAGCAGGATGAATAAAGAAAGACTTCACATTAAATGTACCCAGTCTCCAGGAGGACACAGACCACACCCTTGTTTTAATCTGTTATTACCTCTTCCATTTTCTATTACCCTCTTAATTTTTACTACTTATTCAATTATATATACACCCACTTTAATCCCTTTGACATTTTTAAAAAATATTTTTATTACAATTATTTTTCAAAACTCTGCTTCAACTTCCTCTTATATTATGCATTATACATTGTCTTCAAACATTTATTTCCCCTTCTTTAAAATTCTTTATCTCTCTCTCTCTTTTTTCTATTTTCTAAGTTGTATTACTACATAGGCATTAGGTAGATAAACTCCTTTAGGACCACATTAGATAACTGATACTCCATAAGCCACAGTGCCAGAGAGGTAGGAGCAAGATGAAAAAGCAGTCAAACCATTCCCAAATAAAAGAACAAGAGAAATCCGCTGAAAGAACGATCAGTGTAATAGACATCAATAGCCTACTAAATCAAGATTTCAAAAAAGGGGTGATCAAATTACTGAAGGAAATAAAAGATAGTGGTCAGAGATATAAAATATGTCAAAAATGAAATGGAAGCTATAAAGAAGAGCCAAGTAGAATAGGTAAACCCGTAAACTGAGATGAGTAATGATCTAAAAGTATCTCAAAGCTGACTAGATAATGCAGAGGAATGAATTAGTGACTAAGAAGACAGGACAATAGAAAGCACAGAATCAGAACAGCTACAAGAGAAACAATGAGAAACAAATGAAAAAAGCATAAGGGACCTATGAGAGAATAGAAAGCATGCCAATCTTGGCATGATAGAAGTCCCAGAGGGGAGGTAAGATCAAAGGGGATTGCAAAAGTGTTTGAAGAAATCATGACTGTGAACTTCCCAAACTTAAAGAAGGTATCAGATATCCAAATACAGGAAGCTCAGAGTGTCCCAAACAGGAAGAACCCAAATACACTCACACAAAGACATATAATTAAGATGGCCAGAGTCAAGGATAAAGAAATGATCCTAAAGGCAGCAAGAGAATAGCAAAGAGTGAGTTACAAGGGAATCACTATATGACTCACAGCTGATTTCACTACACAAATACTAAAGGCCAGAATGGAGTGGCAAGATTTATTCATAGTACTGAATGAAAAAAAGGTATACCCTAGAATACTTTAAATAGCAAGGTTTTCATTTATGGTAGAAGGAGACAAAAAGGATTTCACAGACAAGAAAAAGCTACAACAGTTTTGCAACACTAGACCCATGCTAAAAGAAATACTTAAAGTTCTACTCTAAAAAGAAAAGCAGCAGGATGCTACAGAAATATGAATCTCACAGCTGGAAATGTGATAACTCATTAATTAGAAATAAAATAAACACTAAATTTTAAAACAAGATATACAAATAATTGAGAGTTTGAGAGGGAGGCAGGATAATGGAGAATTTACTTTTTTGGTCTATCTTTTACAAAATTTTGCTCTCGGTAGGATGGGTTTGAGATCATGTTACTATCCGTTTAATAAAAGCAGTTATAGAAATGGTCTAAAAGACTTATATAAAAGGGTAACAACAAGACAAAAACTTATCAGAGTGTCACTAAAACTAAATAAACTTCATGATAATGCAAAGTAAATGACCAAACCATAATAGGACGATGAAAAGAACAAAGAGGAAATAACAAATCTACTGAAAAGATAAGGTCAAAATGGCAATAAACACAAACATATCATCGATTATTGTAAATGTTAATGGGCTAAATGCTCCAGTCAAATGTCATAGAGTGGCAGGCTTGATAATAAAGCAAAAACCGTGAATATGCTGCATACAAGAGACCTACTTCAGGGAGAAGGACACATATAGTTTGAGAGTAAAAGGATGGAAAAGGGTATTCCATACGAATGGAAAAGCCAAAAAAGTAGGTGTTGTAGTATTGATTTCAGACAAAATAGTCTTTAAACAAAGGCCATAAAGAAAGATAAAGTAGGACATTTTATAATGATTGAAGGAGTTATACAAAATGAGGATAGCACACTCATTAATACATATGCACCAAATTGAGGAGTACCTTAGTACATAAAATAATTACTAACAGATACAAAGAGGGATAGTGATGGGAATCTAATCATTGTTGTAGATTTCAACACTGCATTAACTTCACTAGAGAGATCATCGAGACAGAAAATAAATTAGGCAACAGAGAAGTTAAATAATACAATAGAAATATTACTTGGTGGATATTTTCAGAGCATTACACACCCCACATAATAGTATATACATTCTTTTCAAGTTCACATGGGACATATTCCAGGATTCATGATGTACTTGGGCACAAAAGAATCCTCAGCAATTTTAAGAAGATAGAAATTACCTCAAGCATCTTTTCTGAACACAATGCCATGAAGCTAGAAATCAACAACAGAGAAACAAATGAGAACAAACGGAAAACATGGGGAGTTAACAATATGTTACTAAAAAATGAATGAGTCAAAGAAGAAATCAAAGCTGAAATGAAAAATTACCTTGAGACAAAGAAAATGAAAGCAAAACCACACAAAATTTATGGGACACAGCAAAAGCAGTGCTCAGAGGGGAGTTTATAGTGATACAGGCCTACCTCAAAAAAGAACAAACAGAAATAAACAATTAAACCCAATAGCAGATTGAACTAGAAAAACAAGAAGAAAAAAACCCAAATGGCAGCGGAAGGAAAGAAATCATAAATATTGCAGAGGAAATAAATAGAGATTGAAAAAACCATAAGAAAATAATCATCCATTCCAAATTGTGGTTATTTGAAAAAGTAAGTAAAATCGACAAACCTCTGGCAAAACTCAATAAGAAGAAAAGAGAGAGAGCACAAGTTAGCAAAATAAGATAGGAGAATGGAGAAATTACAACAAATAAATTAGAAATACAGAATATCATATGAGAATATTATGAATAGTTTATGGAAACAAACTGGATAACCTAGAGGAGGTGGACAAGTTTTTGGAAACATACTGTCCACCATGACTGAATCAAGAAGAAACTGACCCTTTGAACGAGCAGAGCACTAGAAATGAAATCAAAATAGCAATAAAAAATGTCCCTACAAATAAAAGTCCAGGACTGAATGGCTTCACAGTGGAATTCTACCAAACATACAAAGAAGAACTCATACCAGGATTTCTCACACTCCTCCAGAAGATTGAAAAGGAAGAAATACTCCCAAAGTCATTCTATGAAGCCACAATCACCCTGACACCACAACCAGGAAAAGACAATACCAAAAAAAATAATTATTGTCCAAAATCACTGATGAACACAGACGCCAAAATCCTCACCAAAATAGTAGCAAGCAGAATCCAACAACACAGAAAAAAGATTATACATCATGACCAAATGGGGATAATACCAGGGACACTGGGGTGGTTCAACATATGCAAATCAATCAATGTAATACAGCACATCAACAAGAGAAAGGACCAAAACCACATGATCATCTCAATAGATGCAGGAAAAGCATTTGATAAAATTTAACACCTATGTATGGTAAAAACTCTCACTAAAGTGGGCATAGAGGGAACATATCTCAGCATCATGAAAGCTATAGATAACAAACCTACAGCTAGCATAGTACTCAATGGTGAAAAAGTTAAAATCTTCCCACTAAAATCTGGGAAAAGACAACGATGCACACTATCACCACTCCAACTCAATATAAACTTGGAAGTCCTAGCATCAGCAATCAAACAAGAGAGAGAATTAAAAGGGATGCAATTTGGAAACGAAGAGGTAAAATTCTCAGTATATGCAGATAATATGTTACTATATATAGAAAACCCTTAAAGAACCAAACAAAAACTACTATATCTGATCAAAGAATTCAGCAAGGTAGCAGGTTACAAGATTAAGGTTCAAAAATCAGTGGTAATTCTTTATGCTAATGATTCAGATAATACTATCGAGCTACAGTCAACATGACAGCACTGTATATGTAGGAAAACAGACATATAGGCCAATGGAACAGAATAGAGAGCCCAGAAATGAACCCACAAACTTTTGGTCAATTAATCTTTGACAAAGGAGGCAAGAAAATACAATGGAATAGAGACAGACACTTCAGCAAATGGTGTTAGGAAAACTGGAGAGCAGCATGTAAATCAATGAAGCTAGAACACTCCCAATGGAGCTAGAACACCACACACAAAAATAAACTCAGACTGAATCAAAGACTTAAACATAAGACAAGATAAAATAAACCTCCTTGAGGAAAATATAGGCAAAACACTATCTGAAATAAGTCTCAGAATTTTTCTCATAGAAGAAATAAAAGTAAGAATAAACAAATGAGACCTAATGAAACTTACAAGCTTCTGCACAGTAAAGAAACATGAAGTAAAACAAAAAGACCACCTACGGAATGGGAAAAATAATTTGCATATGAAACAGACAAAGGCTTGAACTTCAGAGCATATAAGCAGTTCATCCAACTGAATAAGAAAAAATAAACAAGCCAATGCAAAAATGGGCAGAAAACCTAAACAAGCGATTCTCCAAGGAAGACATACAAATGGTCAAAAGGCACATCAGAAAATGCTCAATATCACTGATTATCAGAGAAATGCAAATCAAAACTACAGTGAGATATCACCTCACACCAGTCAGAATGGCCTTCATTCCAAAATCCACAAATGACAAATGCTGGAGAGGCTGTGGAGAAAAGGGAACAGTCCTTCACTGTTGGTTGCAATGCAGTTCGGTGCAGCCAATGTGGAAAGCAGGAGATTCCTCAAAATCCTAGGAATAGAATACCATATGACCCAGGAATCCTTAAATCCAGAAGGAAATCTATTTCAGGATGACACCTGCAGCCCAATTTTCATAGCCAGCACTATTTACAATAGCCAAGACATGGAAACTGCCTAAATGTCCATCGACAGTTGACTGCATAAAAAAGAGGTGGTATATTAATACAGTGGAATACTAGTCAGCCATATAAACCATCAACATAATGCCATTTTTAGCAACAAGGATGCTCCTGGAGAAAATCAGTCTAAGTAAATTAAGACAGAAAGAGAAATAAAAATGCCATATGAGATGGATCTAAAAAAAAAAACCAAAGCAAAACAAAAAAAGCACAAATAAAAAAAGGAATAGACAGCAGACATACAATACAAAGTTTTGTTTGCCATGGAGTGTGGGGTGTGAAGAGATAGACTGGGATAGCAAAATTGTAGAATAGATAAACAGTATTGCACTGTATAGCACAGGGAAAAGTACAAAAGTTCATACAGCAGTTCAAAGACGATAAAATGGGACAACAAATGCACATATGTTCATTTTAAATGAAAAATTGTGCTCTACTCTGGAACTGGAGACAACTTCGTAAAATGACTGTAAATCAATAAAAAAGGTAAAAATGAAAAAAAATTATCCTAAATATTACAGGGGTAAATATAAATTATAGAGAATAAAAATCTATTCAAAAGAGTAATAGAACCAAGATTCTGTTTTATGTTTTCTTTTGAGATAAGCAAATTAATAAACCTCTAGCCAGGTGCATCATGAAGAAAAGGTAGATGATCCAAAGAAATAAATTAAGAAATAAAAGAAGAGAAATAACAATTGTTACCTCAGGTATACAAAAAAGGGATCATTTTGTCAAAAATTACACGCATAAAAACTGGACAACTTAGAAGAAATAGACAAATGTCTAGAAGGAGACAGAGATTAGGAGAAACAAATAATTTGAACATTCTGTGTGCTACAAGAAAGATAGAATCTGCATTTAAAAAAAAATCAATGAATAGAAGTGCAGATTTAAACAACTCCCGTGGAGAACTGTACAAAAATACAAATCAAAACTTATACTCTTCAAACTATTCAAACTTAGTAAAGATGTGGGAAACTCCCAAATTAATTCTATGAAGCTTTCATCACCCTGATATCAAAACCAACATAAAAATAATGGGCAAATGCAATTTCAAGCCATTATATTTGATAGAATTACATGCAAAAATTCTACAAAATATTATTAGCAAACTAAATCCAGCAATACATACACCATGATGTACTTGGATTCATTGCAGGGTCAGAAGAGATGTTCAACATTTACAAATCAATCAGTTTGATACACCAAATTAACAAAAGAAAAAGAGAAAAAGAAATGGTCATCCCAATAAATCCATAAAAAGCATTTCATAAAATTCGACTTTTATTCATTAAGACAGCAAATACAGTAACAACAACAACAGCAACATCAGCAACAATGACAGAAACCTCTTAGCAATGTAGGATTCAGGAAATATATCTCAACATAACTAAAGTCATTAATTACAGACCCACAGACAACATAATATGCAAAAGTGAAAAACTGAAAACCAAATTAAGGAATAAGACAAGGATGTCCACTCTTACAATTTCTATTAAACACAGTATGGGAAGTTCTAGCAACGGCAATTGGACAAGACAAAAAGCTATTAAAGTTGGATTGAATGAAGTAAAACTTTTATTATTTTAGATGACATAATAATTTATATAGTGATCCCTAAAGATTCTCCAAACTAAAAGAACTAAAACTAATAAACACATTTAGCAAAGCAGCATGATTCATGATTAATATACAAAAACTGTCACATTTCTTTACACTAAAAATTAAATATTCCATAATTTTATAAGATCCATATGAAATCAGAACAAAAAATGAAAAACCTATAAAAAAATAATAAAATGAAGATAAAGAAATTTGAAGTGGATGCAAAGAAATGGAAAGAAATCTCAAGGTCTTAGTTAAGAGGAATAAATATTGTTTAAATATACATACTACAAAAGTTGTCTACAGATATAAAGTGATTCAGATCGAGCTGCATGTTATTTTCCACAGAACTAAAAACAGTCCTATGATTTGTATGGAAATGCAAAAGAACAAGAACTGCAAAAGTAACAATGAGGTAAAAGAACAAAGTTAGAGGCATAACCCATAACTCTCCCAGATCTAAGACTATATTAAAAAATACAGTAATCAAAACAGCACAATGCTGGAAAACAAATAAACATCTATATCACTAGAATGGAACACAGAGGCAGAAATAAGACATCACACCTATGGTCAACTAAACTATGACAAAGGAAACAAATATATACAATGCCTTTAAGACATTCTTCAGTAAGTGCTGTTGAGAAAGCTAGACAGATACATGTTAATCAATGAAATTAGAACATTCCCTCACACTGTACAAAAATAAACTCAAAATTATTTATATATCTGAATCGAATGCATGACAAAATAAAACTCCTGGAAACTAACATAAGCAAAACAAGACATATACTGAAGTAAAATTTTCTTATGTCACTCTCCCAAGCTGAAAACTTTAAAAACAAAATAAACAAATAGGACCTAATTAAATTTAAAAGCTTCTAAGTAGCAAAATATATAAAATGAAAAGATGAACTTCCAAATGGGAGAAAACATTAGGAAACAATGCAATCAACAAGAGGCTAATTTCTGAAATACACACATCTTTCATACAACTCCATTTCAAAACTCTACAAACAACTCAGACAGAAAATGAGCAGAAGACATTTCTGTAAAGAAGACACACAGATGACAAACAGGAAAAGTAAAACATGCTCACATTGCTAATCACTATACAAAGCGAAGACAAAAATAACATAATATTTTACCTCACACTATAGAGAAGGCCTGTCATCAAAATGTCTTCAAATAATAAAGAATGGGGTGGTTGTGGAGAAAAAGGGACTCTCCATCGCTGTTGGTGGGAATGAAAATTGGTGCAACCACTTTGGGAACAGTATGGGAATTCCTTTACATAATAAAAATAGACCTATCATGTGACACAGCAATCACACTCCTGGGCATATAAAACATAAAACCTGAAAACAAAGAATACTAGGGTAAAATATAAGAATTACACTGTGACATTGGATTTAATATGATTCTTCATATGTCTCCTCTGGCAAGGGAAGCAGAAACAAAACTAACAAAATACGATTGTATCACTCTAAACAGATTTACACTACAGAAGAAATGATCAATAAAATGAGAACTCAACAAACACAATGGGAGAATATATATGCAAGTAATAATTTCCAATCTAGTGTTAATATCCAAAATTTATGGCAAACCCTTACCCCACAGCAACAACAAAAATACCAAATGAACCAACTAAAAAAAGTCCATAGGAACTGAAGAGATAGATCTGAATCAATTTTCTGTAGAAAACATACAGTTGGCGAAATGACACATGAAATTATGTTCAGAGATATAAATTATTAGGAAAGTCATATACCAAAAGTGAGACAAGACCACACACTTGCCAGAAGGCTCTCATCAAAAAGAAAATAGATGATAGTGAGATTGTGGAAAAAAGATACCCCATGGACACTGTTGATAGGAATGCAAAATATTGATTCCATTGCATATATACATCAAATTTTCTCCATATATTTTTTCTGTCAAGGGATGTTGGGTTAGTAGGCCCCTGTCTGAAGGCTCTAAAAAATAAGCCCTTGGGCTGAACTGTTAAAAAAGCTGTGAGGAATGTCACATATCCAGGCTGGATAATAAATTGCCTAATCAATGCATCCAGTATGGATGGCTATATAGCCTATGCTGTGTAAGTTCCTCATAGAAGGACAACCTAAGACAGGCACAGCCGGCTGGATAAGAGATGGCCTACTTAATGAAGTTCCATGATGAACTTTAAAACAATCCTTGATCATTTAACATCCTG
>NW_027328852.1:0-54899 GCF_048564905.1 Vicugna pacos | reverse complement strand
CACCCGGTCCTTTCAGATAGAGTGGAGGGGTCTCCTGATTTGCGGGTGTGGTCTCTTTCCCACGCACACCTTTGGTGAGAGAATGCTGTGGACAAGGCCCTGGACCACGGCGAAATGCCGGCTCCCTCATTGCTCGCAGCTCGTCGTGATTTAACGCATCATTGTCTTGATGGTGGACAGTTAAGTTTTCTCCATTTTCCACTGTCAGAAAGGATATTTGACTGGCATCCTTCTTGTACAGACATTCCTGTGATCTTTTATGAGTATTCCTTTAGTTAAGGCTTCTGGAAATTTAGTCCCTGGATGTGACATTTACATTCATCACAGACTCCATTCAAGTAACTCTAGAAATTCCTTCCATAGGGGAATGAAAAGATGCACAATTACTTATGTAACCAATTCTCTATTGCTGGATATGATTTCACTTCAGTTTTTCTTCCCACCATTGTAAACAGTGCTGTGTAAATGCCCTGATGGGTACATCTTTTTGGACTAAATTTGTTTTTTCCTAGAGGAAACGATTCGTAGAAGTGGTGTTGAGTCAGTGTGTACGTACGTTTTTCAGAGTTTACATATCCATTGTCATGTCGTCCTCTGAAAATGTCGCTCATGGTTTCTTCTCCCACAGATGGACACTAGATAGAATATCTTTTAAAAATATTTGCCAATATGATGAGCAAAAGTGCTTTTTCATTGTTTTAGTTTGCATTTGATGACCAGTGAGGTATTGAGCATTTTTCACTCATTAGCCATTTGACTTTTTTAAAATGAATGATTCCTTTTATCCTTTGCACACATTTAAGTGGGGGAGCTTCTTGTTGGTTTGTGACAGCTCTTTGTATGTTATGAACATTAACTTCTTGTCTTCAACAACATGTATCACAGAGCTTTTTCTTGTCATTTCTTGCCTTTCATTTTGTTTAGGAGGATTTTAATTTTGGTAGTGTCTCAAAATATTCTTATGATAATAAATGTATTCCTTATGTGTTTTATCTTTGAAATTATTCTTAAAAATAATTTCTTATACTGGAATAAATCTCCTCTGTAGGTTTTTTTTAATCTCTAAGATGGAGATGATAATAGTACTTGTTAATGTAAGGGTAAGTTGAGTTAATAAGAGCAAAGTGTTGTATTTGCTGTTATTAGTACTTTTTTATATTTACATCACTGTCTGTAAATTATCTTGTGGTCCTTATGAGAGGAATAGTATTTATTCTTTCTAGGTGATTGTCTGATTGTCTCAGGACAATTACTGAAGTCATACTTTTCTCTTTGATTTGAAATCCCACCTTTACAAAATACTTATGTACACTAGAGTCTCTTTTTGAGCTCATGGTTCCCTTCTGTCAATCTGCCTTTCTTACTCCAGCACCATAACTTACATATTGTAAAAATTTATTTAATAATTGGCAGTCTGAATTTTTTTTCATTCTTTTCTTCCATCCCAAATTTTCTTGTCTAGTATTATGATTTTATTATTCCTGAAGAATTCCAAAATATTTTGTTCAAGTTAAAAAAAAATCAGATTGGAGTTGTCATGGGAGTTTTCAGTAAGTTTTGAATTATTCTGATGAGAACTTACATCTTTACAAAACTGCTTTCCTCCATGCAATTTGTTGATGTCTCTACATTCTCACCTCTTACTTTACCCCTCAGTACAGCCCTGAAGTTTCTCCATTTAGAACATGGGCATTATTTTTTAACTTATTCCAGATTATTGTTTATGTTTTTGTCAATTTTGTAAGTGAAAATTTTTTGCTATTATATTTTTAAACGCTTAAAACTGAAATTTAGAAAGGAAGATTCGGTTTGTAAATACTCACTTTGTAATTTGTCATTTAAAATTGTAAGTATTAAGTAGTTGTTCCAGAATCCTTTCTTTTTTGTTTTTAAAAATTTGTGTCGAAGATTCTCAAAATGTTCATAGCTAAGTAGTATAGGTGGGGAGACAGATGGAGAGAGGTAGTGTGGCTCATGTACAAACTGTGAGCAGTTTCATGGCTGCCTTTAGGCTGGAGAAACCACAGAAGAGCCCAGGTTAGACAAGGAATGGCTTTGTATGCACTTGAAAGCCAGCTTTCCTGCCTGTATGGTGAAGCCTGGTGGGCGTGGCAGGTAGATGATCAAGGTCTGATCAAGGTCATTTGCTGCACAGAGCGCTGTGTCTGTGAGAAATGGTGACCATTGCCATGGCAAATGCTTGGTGCCAGGAACAATGCAGGGGAGCTGGGGAGCCTGTGTTAAGGATTTTCCAGTCCTGGGAGTGGGAAGATAAGACTCTGCATTCAGATCTGAGTTTGAATTAATCCTCTTTAGTTTACTGGACCTCTGACTTTTGTCAAGTTATGCATCCTGTTTGAACTCCTGCTTTGTTGTCTCTCAAAACAGAAGAATTACAGCCTGCTGCTAGAGTGTTTGATCAGGGTAAATGATTTGTGTCTATAAGATGCCACGTACAGTCACAAGCTCAGTGAGCAATGAGCTGTCCCCTCTTCTCCTGCAACTCAGTGCTCGATAAGTCATCAGCAGAAAGCGAGTCCCTAATTTGTATGTGGTGCAAGGAAGAACAAAACTAACGTCTTGCCTTTCCCTGGCAGTATTCTTACTTCTTTGCTTCATGTACCTCTTTCCTCCTTCACTCTCCCCTTTCACCTCCTCCACCAAGAGCCCGAGACTCTCTCAGAACACTAGATTCAAATTATTTAAATGTTGGCTCATTCCCATGAAATGACAGTGACTTAAAAAAACTGTACACATCCCAGAATTCATTGTATTTGATTTACACACACACACACGTGCACACACACACACACACACATCAGGCTACCTCCCATTTACTGAGGGAGAAGGGCCACTTTTTCTGAGTTTTCATTTACTCAGCGTGAGAGCAGTCTCTTAAGCAGAATTTCACCTGGCTTCGTGCATGGTTTTTTAAATTGGATTTCTGCTTTTTGTCCATAAAAATATTCTCCTATTAGAAGACAGGAAGTGGAGACATAGATATTCTGCTGAGATATTGGTGTTATCATATTTGAGTTTTAATGGACATAAGGCGGCATAGAGTCATACATTATTATGGATGAGAATCCTTGATGATGTAACTTGGACAAGAATCTGGGTCTCCTGCCATCGTGTCCATGCGGGTGAAGAGGCAACTGGGTGGGGGATGGCAGGGAACCTTCTTGCTTGAGTTCCAGGTTCTTGTTAGTTTTCATTGCTCAGCTGCCTTTAGTTTATGTCCATGAGGCCTCTCATGGGAAGGTCACTATGTCCTGAGAGACTGAGTTACTAATCAGCAGAAAGCTCTGGACCCACTCATATTTTCCAGAGTTTTTCTGCTGACCTGCTGACACTTTATATAAATGAGACCTAACAAACTACTGGATATAAAATCCTTATTGTTATCATTTGCCCTCAAGTTCCATAGGAATGGGGTGCTGTCTCAGGCTGTCTAAGGCTAGATCTGAACAAAGATAGGGTGATAGGCTCCGCTGCTGGACCCTCCCCAGTCGAATGGGATTTCCACCTTAGTTTTTAGAATCAGGCAGATGAGTTCAAATCTTGTCTTTACCAGTTATTAGCTTTGTGACCTTGGGGAAATAACTACTTTTTTGGTTCCAATTTTCTTTATCTGTAAATAAGTTCAGAATTTATTTTAGGGTTTTTGTTTTAGAATTGAATGTGCTAATTCCCTAATTTATTCCTAAAATACTGATCACATGGTTCTATGCTGGTGCCTTAGTAGTTGATTGCTAAGGGACTCAACAGTGAGAATGGGGATGGGGCCCCCTGGATCATACAGCTTATATTCCAGGATATGCTTGTAAAAGACAAGATTGCAGTGGATTTTTAGTAAATGTCCATTCCTTTCCTAATCCCCATTGATTGTGTATATATCTTTATACTAATATATGAACAATTTTTTTTTGCAGTTTAAATCTCTTTGTAGTATTTAAAGAATGTAACTATAACAAAAATACGTGAAATAAAATGACTTGACTTTTATTTTCCTTTCAATAAGCAAAACAAAATAAAATAGAAAAGAAAAGAAAAAGTATTGAAGGAGTAGAAATAATTTTATTTCCGTGGAATCAACTCCCTATGTTAGGTTTTTCCATTGTGTTGTTCAACATCATATAAAATTGACAGGTTGTGACTTCAGTGTTGATAGCTAGGTGAGTATAGTTTCTTTTTGTGGTTGTCTTTGATGAATTATTTGCACTAGATCATAAATGATGTGCATGTTACATATTGGAAACGAGGAAACATTGGAGACATACTACCTCCAATGCAGTCATTTTGTTACCGAGTCCAAACTCGTTCTGCTCGCCGCATGACAGGCCAATAAACCGGGAGATGAGGTGTTGGAGCAAGGAATAGTGACTTCACTTGCAATGCTGGCAGACCCAGAAGACGGCAGACTGATGTCCTGGAGAACTATCTTCCCCAAGTAAGAATTCAGTCTCCTTTTATACTAAAAAGGGGCGGGGTTGTGGTTGGTTGTTGCATACTTCTTGCTTTATGAATTGTTTGTCCTTTGAATCCGCTGTTCTTGCAGCTGTCCATGTGGATCAAATCATGGTACCCCTGTAAAACCTCCAAAAAAACAAAGGCTATTCTCTATTATGCAACTTGCCATCTCTACAGAAGTGCAGATGAGCTAACATTTTTAAAGATCAGGGCCAGGAGAATAGGCTTTCCTGCAGATTTCAGGCTAAAGGCAACTTTCTTTTTCAAATGGTGCAGAGCTACCAAGTCTGAGCCTAGGAAACAGGGCACAGGTTTAAACCCAAAGGAACAGATTTAACATAGGGTAAAAACTGTTACATTTTATTACAATTCCGTTTCCAGCTTCATAGATAATATTAGTAAGAAATATGAGCAATTTTGTATTTTTGCTTCTTAATAACCGATAAGTGTACCAACTATATTTTGTGAGCAGGGATGCTGTGCAGGCATTGGGGTGACAGCATACTCTTGTAGGGGGTGGCCGACCCTGCAACATCTCTGATGCCCCGTGAGTGTTGGTGAGGGTCCCCGTAGCCAGGGGCTCTCTTCAGGAACCAGCATATGGGCATTGACCTCTGGAGACCTCTTTTTCGGCTGCAGGAATTTTTTCAGATATTGAGATTGAAAAATCACTCCAGCTGGGAATAATTAGGGAAAAAAAAGAAAAGGAAAAGGGTTTGGAGTAGAGTAGAAGAGTAGGACTTAAGATCACGGAGCCTGAGTGCTTGGCAGCGGGGCCTCGGGAGAGAGGGGAGCAGAGGTGGGGAGGGGCCTGGCTCCGGAACCAGCTCCTGTAATTGTCCCTGCACGCAAGCCACATAGCTTTAAATTGGCCTGGGCCACCTCTCTGGGCTGGATATCACCCTGGGCAGAACCGTGGTATCTGTAAAGTAAAATGACTTCACAACTATTGCACAGAGCTGCAGGTGTAAGAGAGCCTAAGCCTGTCTCAGAGTGCAGGGGACAAGCGGAAAGGAATGGCAAAATTTCCACTGACAATTGAAATTTTGTTAAATAGCCTGCTACAGTTGTTTGCATCACTTGAATGAATGCAGGCATATTTCTGTGGGCATTTATAGGTTCACTGAACCCCACCAGCCCCTCTTGCCCCCATCGGAGATGGGCTTTCTCAAGCACAGTGCCCCTCCTGCTTGGGTGGAAAACGCTGCTGGTCCTTGCCTGGGGCCGGGCTGCTGCAGGGCACTGAATCCCCGAGGCACGGCCTGTGAGACACGACAGGAACATCTCTGCTCTTGACTGGGTGCCTCCGTTTCCCCTGCAGTGTAAAAATGCCGGTGACTGAGTTAGAAGCATGCTTCCAAGCTGTCCATGTCCTTGGCATCCAGAAGCGGAGCCTGGAAGCTTTCGAATTTATCCAGAATGCGGTTTACATTCACCTTCAGCAGGTGAGTGTATGTCCTTACACAAGTGGAGGAATTACTGCAGTTTTCCTGGAACTTTCTCACTACAAGTCCATTTGATTTTTCTGTGCTAGGATTCAGTATGGCCTGCTAAAAACTCTGGAGTGAGATCTTGAAACCCTGATGAAGAGCATTATTTATTTCATTTCTCTATATGATACTCTTTTACTTTTAAAATTCAGAATTTTTGGTTGTTTCAAAAATTTTTGGGGGGGTTGGAGAATCATGTTTACTCTTACCATCTTTGCAACCTGTTGCTTTGTGCCTCTCACCTGTCTTCTGTCACTTGTGAGGCGGTTCCATTTGTGACCCTGTCCGGGTTGTTCATGTTATAAAACATAAAGCCTGTAAAAGTACAGTCCCTTTTCCTCCGAAGACATTCCACAAATACTCCTTTAACCTGGGTGTGGTTTTAAGAAGACAGAATCTTTAGAACATGTCCTTGCAGGTTGCTAGTGCAAAATCCCAAAATCAATAGTCTAGCTCAACATCTAAAATCTTTCTAATTTACCTTGGAATTGTATGGATAAGTGAAGCAGTTTGCTAAGAACTCAGACCAGGTTTAGAATACAGGTTGGTGTAGCTCAGCAGGTCCTCCGAAGCTGATGCTCTGCCAGAGGGTGGGGCCGAGGGGAGAGGGCGGGTCCTGCCCTCCCTGAGGTGACAATTTCATGGCAAAGACTTTCACCTGGCGAAGAACTTGGAGTTTCTTCTAAGAAGAGTGGGTCTTAAAAGAGTCCAAAAAGCGCGGGAGTGGCACAGTCCCATTTGTCTCAAGTAGGGGAGAGCGGCTGTGGACCCACTTAGGAGACTCGTGAGTCCAGGTGGGCAGTGTTGGTGGCTTCCACTTGAGCTGTGGGACGGTCAGTGTTTAAAAGCGAACATATTGAAGGCATGTTTAGATGGTAAAAAGGAAAGGATGAAGGCTGGCTGTGAATGCAGGATGGAGTAAGGCCCAGGTTTCTGGGTGGATTAATGAGGTAAATGATGGTCCTTCTGTGCTCTGAGGAGGGAAAGCTGCAGAGGGAGTTCTGCGGAAATCTGATGAGTTCAGCTGTGGGTAAAGTGAAAGGTTGTTAGATGTGTGGTCTGGGAGCTCAGGTGAGAGCCAGTAGTGAGTAGGGGGAGGTGAGAGGGACTTTCAAATAATTTTGTATTGTGAACATACAAATAAGTATGAGTAATGACACATTTAACACCTCTATATTCTGGATTTAAAGCCCAGTAACATTTTGCTATACTGACTGCAGAGGTTCTTAATATTTTTTAATAGAAATAAGTAGAAACAAAATAGTGGAGTTAGTGAGCATCTTAGAGTAGATGTGTGTCCTTGTATGTATTTTTATACCTCATCTGTTTATAACCATAATCTACAAAAAGTTATCTTGCTTAGCATAAGAGTTAAACACAGGGACGTGACACACATTGTTGGGGGTTGAAGCTGATCTTCTCGGGCAAATTATGGACCCTCTCTTTGCCTTAGTTGCATCGTCTGTGACTGCCCCAGGGCCCCTCATCACAGCTGATTTCCTAGAGTAGATGTTGGGAGGGAGGCTGCTGAAGGGAGTAAGAGGTGGCAACTGCTAGGGATATTGAAGAGAGACAAAAACAGATTAAAGCCGATAAACTGAGTACAAATACCCTCTAAATAGAAGGAATCCCGCAGTGTTTTGAGCCGCTTATCATAAGGGAAAGAAAATCACTTGGATCCAAAGCTCTTGAGCATATGAGTATTGTGGGTGGGAGGGTGTCATTATAAAAGTGTTGAGAAAAGGCCTCTTTGTTTTCCTTGACATTACCAGTAAGGATGGGGAGCAGAAGCGAAACCCTCTGCTTACCGGTTGAAGGTGCTGTTTTGTGCGAAACTGACCAAAGTTTGGAAACCAGTCATCAGCGATGCTGGCAAATGAAGAGGCTTCTGGATTGGGTGGGGCACTTGCTGTGACTTCCAGGTGACCTGCTGGCTGGGGGCTGTGTGGCGGGCAGTAGTTTTGCAGGGTAGCCCGGGCATAATCCCTAGCTCTGATGCTGCTGGTCTGATTAACAGACCTGGGCGCACACTGTCCTAATGGGGCAGCTCGGGATGTGGCCCTGCCGTGCTGAGAGCGAGAAGAGGGCTCCCCTGAGGAGGTGTCCCTGCAGAGACTGGAAACGTCCTCCTGCAGGGGAGGAAGAGCCTCTGAGCAGCGGGCCGGATGCACAGGCAAGACCAGCATGAGCACTGATGTTTCCGGGAGCCGAAAGTCATACAGTGGCCCAAACGGCCTTGTTCCTCAGAGACTGGAGGGAATAGATGCTGAAAAGGCAGGCTAGGGTCAGACCCTGTGGTGGGCTATGAGTGACAGGAGAGGATTGTTCAGGCAGGCATGAGACAACCCTGTGGGCGTCCCAGCTGGGGCGTCACGCCGAAGGGAAGAGCAGAGTTATAGACTTTGCCACTTATTAGCTGTGTGACTTTGAGCAATATCACCCCACCTCTCTCTATATATATCTTCATCTGTAAAGTGACACAGTGACAAGGTCGTGTCATCAGAAGTATTAGCTTAGCTCTGATCCTCTTTGTCGACTCCTGTCAGTGCTTCCCTGCAAGGTTCTGCAACGGCTGCTTTTACCCTGAGACGGGAGGGCATAGAGGGACACTGTAATACCCGAGGGAAGGAAGGGGTTGCTTTAAAAGCAGACATGTAACAGCCTGCAGCTGCAGACCTGCAGGCAGTTTGGTTGACGGTCCTTGAGAGGACTTTGGAGGCCTTAGCGTCGTCTTAAGTCTTGTTTCCTCTTGGGGACCGGATTTGCCTTTGGGGATTGATGTTGAAGATTTGAGCTTCTGCAAAGTTGTTTTCAGAGATGTGTATATACGTAAAATATCATATAAAATAAAATGATTTATTTAACGTGTGCGAATTTGTAGCTGTTAGGAACAGCTCTGTTGGCCTGGTCTCCACGGAGGACACCAAGGGTCAGCAGAGCGTGCAGGAGGGCAGGCAGCCTGCAGTGCTTCTGCGGGGTGTTCTCCCCAGCAGGGTGCTCTGCTGAGTTGAGTCTTCTACGAGTTTTGTTGCCAGAGGAGCAGACAGCAAATTAATGAGTTCTAGAGGGATTGTATAATGACAGGAAGAAATAGGAACCCGGAGATTTTCTGGACTAAAACACGCTTTGGTTCCTGATTCAGTGTGTTCCATTACAGAATTGATGAGTTGTGTCTATTCTGGAACGTCATTGAAATAAACGTTCAGCCTATATGTTAAGGGCTTTGTTTTATTTGGCTGGAGGACTCGAGCCGGGATGACAGCCTCTCAGATCACTCTGAGGGACTGCTCCCAAGAGGTAGGGGAGGAGCTAGGATATATAGAAGCTTACAACAAAGACCAGGTAATTGGAACAATAAAATATTGCTTGTTATCTAAAGAAAACCAGATATCTCAAGTTCAAGTATTTACTGCTTTTCTATGTATGGTGAGAAGCAAACATTTGAGTCATTGAATTCATTCCTTTGGCAAGCCCCTGGCTATCTAGGGCCAGTATCCTGTCCTTTCTTACTCTGAGTCTGCTCAGAGGGCACCACTGTGAGTGGCTGAGAGGCCGGGCTGTAGGCATGTACTCGCTGGGGGTTGGCAGCAGCCGCTGATGACTCGGATTCAGCATTCTTTGTTTACTGTCATGGTTGCAGTATTTTCATGCACATTGTAGTATTTTCATTCACAGTGCTCCCACTTGGTCCTAAATTTGACCAATATTTTGAGAGAAATTTCATGACCAATTTTGTCCCACGGTGCTAGGATGGCTCATTCCTAGTTCAGGTGAAGAATCTTCTAAGTTGCCATTCAAGGTGTAAGTTTTTTTTTGTCAGACCCTGTTGATACTAAAACTTCTCTGGATCACATGTCTTACTAGTCTATTATGATACAGAAAGTGTTTACCCATCTTTGCTCATTCCCATAAATAGAATCACACTATTATATTTATTTTATTCAGGGTTATAAATTTTATCTGTTTCTTCAAGATGTTTAGCCATCATCAATCTTGTGGGCCTAGTTACACATTGGGAAATGTAACAGACAACAATTTTATAAAATAGACAGGATATAAGTAATACAGCTAGTAACGTTAATAAAGTCACGAGTAAGAATTTAATAGTCGAGAAGTTGTATTTTTGGGTTAAAATTTTGCTTGTGTTTCTGAGTTTGATCCTATGAGAAAGTTCATATTTATGGTCAGGGTCAGAGCAGGTATTAATTGGCCAGTTGAAATCTCCCACCTTGTAAGATCAACAGTGGCCTAAACAGAACTATAAATTCTTTTTAGAATAACGTTTCTGAGGGCTATCTAATTAGAGCCTTGGAGTAGGGAAACCCACCAAGGTAACACAGAAGTACTAGACATAGGTAATTTATCATAAACTTAACAAGTGGAGTAGATCATAATCAAAGGTTGGAGAAATTATCAAAGTAATTGGTATACAGTCTTGGTCCGGTGTCTTGGGTCAGCTGTCTAGCTCAGATGTCGTCTTCTTCTCATCCTGGTCTGGTAGCTTTTTCTCCATTTGGGCATTGTTTTAAGGTGAGCAGCACTCGATAGGCCAGTGCAGTGCAGGGGATGTTTCAGATAGGAAATGAATCGGAGACTCCGTTTCCTTCAGCTTTGGTGTGTATGGTCTGGTAAAGAGTACCTGAAAAAGGGTCCTTCCATTCAGGTTGGAGACAGTTCTTTAAGTCATGCCTGTTGCAGTATGTATAATCCCCTGGCTGCAGGTCATGGGGCATTGGAACTTTACCCAAGGATAGATTTCTGAGCTTCAGAAACAAACCTAGAGTATCCTTTTCATAATTCAATTAAACCGTACAGTAATGTGACATGACAGCAAGGAATAATCTGGGAAGTGTCTTAGTAAATATGGACCTCAATTAACAAAACTAGAATTTAATATCGACTAAAATATAATTTATTTTCTCTCTTAAGTTACCCTCAGTTTTCTCAAATATAGCCAAATCAAGATTAATTTTTTACAAGTTAAGTCTGATTATTTGATCATATAGGCTTTTTTAAATTGGCTGTGTTGGAAGTTTTAATACGGAGTCTCAGGGTAGAATGTTAAGGTTTGCTAAGGCCAAGAAAGACACGTCAAGGCTTTTCATGGGTTTCTGCCTTACAGATTTAGGTAAATTCTTTTCTCTTTAAAATCCTTAAAATATCTTTATACTCCTATATCTGTTAGGAGATGATCTCCCTAATTTGTTTGATAGAGCCACTGGGAACCTAAGTGTTTTTAGTCTCTTGAGGGATCAGATAGAGGGAAAAGATAAGTGTTCCAAGTGTGATTACATAGGTATAATTTATCAAATTGCTGTGAACCATAACCAGCTTAAGGAGAAGAGATTATTTACGTCTGGGAAACAGGTTAAAAGCCAGTAGTATTTCAAACAATATCAAAAATTATAACCATATTCAGCAGGTTAATCAGTCCCTTGTAACTAATTCTTTTAATGAGAGTTTTCATTAGAACTTTAAAATGTCTTACCCAGTTTAGTTCAGTGCTATAGTGTGAAATTTATTAGGAATCAGTAAATCTCCTTGAAGAGAAAGCATTTTGCAAAACCATCAGAAGAAAACAATTAACTGTCTATAAATGACAAAAATTTAAAAGCATGGTTAAACACCGTTACACTATAATCAATAAAGAAATCTGTTCACTATACCCATAATTATCACTGGTAACATTTCAGATATACCAGAATTTTAGGGAGTCCATATAATTTCTACAATATCTATATTAATAATATTGTCTCATTCAATATAACCTTAGAAGATTTATGATTCATTTGACAATTCCATGTTATTTAAAATGCCAAATGAAACTTTATAGTTAAAAATCTCTCTTTGGGATGTTTCAGCGGCCTTCTGTAGCATCCCAAACTTAACTGGAGATTAAAAGAATTTTAATTAATTAAATTAATTTTTATTTAATTAATTAGAATTTTATATTTGGGGAGCTTTTTGAAAGATTTCAGAACACTTGATCAGATAAACATATAGATCACTGTAAAGTAGTACTAATTCATTAACAAGAAAATACGTCAAAAGTAAAGGCAGAACATATCAGCTAAGTGGTATAAGAAGTTTTACAATCTGTTACTGAAGGAGGATTAACATTTTAAGAAAATTTTTTCCTCTTAACAGAGAGAAAAACAATTCTAATCTTGTACCAGCTTACTTCTAAGATTCATTTACGTTGCCCAATTTGTTTCTAAACTTAGCCAATTCTGACCATGTACAAAACTCTTCCCTCAGGGTTCCTTTTCCACAAGCCTTCCACAGCTTTCTATACTTATATTAGTGTGTCCCTTATTTTTCTTCTATTCAGAAGTAACCAGGTTCAGGAGAAAGTCACTATTTTTCATTAACAAAATATAATTCCATTCTTATATCTTCCTTTACGCATTTATATTACTTTCCTAGGATACTGAGATCATTCCCTTACTAATAGAGACTATTTCAGTGTGGCACCAACCATTTATTAATATTTCTATATACCTTTAGTTTCACTGTAAGAGGAAGTTAAATGTTAAGTAATTCGTATTTCAATGTTATTTTATCTGAAAATGGCATATCTATTTAATAAAATCTTGTCATTTAACTTAATTTAGCACAACACTAGAATTTAAAGATACCAAACACTTAGAGATTATCTTAAACATACATTTTAAAAATATATTTTAAATATTTACCCAAAGCTCTCATCTCATTTGCATTTAATTTAATTAAAATTTTACCACAGCACATTACTTTTATTTTTTTTTGACAAATCTGCAACAGATATAACAGGATCTTATTTGACTTTCATTAAACCTAGGTACAGTAAAGGTATTATACATAATATTGATGACTTTAAAGATGTCTATATTAATTAGAACATACTTAAACTAAACAATATCAAATATTATCTTAATATTGAATATTTTCCATTTCACATGACGCTGAAAGTCAATTTGTTCAGTTGTTATTTTAAAAATACTTAATGTTTAAGCTCTTATATTTTTACGTCAATTAAGCAGAGCTCTATGACTTTGAATTTTTTTTCTTTAGCAGTAGAAATATCTCACTCCTATAATGTGTACACAGGCTTATAATCAGAAAAAATCTAGAGATCTCATAACTTCACTTTAAAACTTACTTATAAGATAGGTATAATAATAGTTGGAGTAAGCTGAATTTGCTTGCTCAAATCATTAAGGCTTACTATTTATGAAACAGACAGTTAAAATTTCTTCACAATGTCTGAAGGACCCTTCAGAGTTCTGAGTTCTAATATGCCAAAAATTTCTTGGCCTTAAGGTTTATTTCGTTGAGCTAATTAGACTCAGTCCTAGGTCACTGTTTGTTGTATTTATATTTCTGATGTGCAAGACAAAGACACTGTCTTCCAGGTCCCCAGAGAACTGCTCTCTCACCCAGGCCGTATTTTATCTCCTTAAATGGCATTTTTGTATCAGTGAGAAGAGCTGTAAACAAAGAATTCCATGTTTTAAAACTTTAAGGCTTACTTAAATATGTCTTCCAAAACTTGCATAAGGCATTTAGTAAGATCTCTTTTCCTTGTGTTATAAGTTAAACCCAGGGTAAACCTGTATTTTTTTATTAGCCACTCAAATTAGTTTTTAGTTTTACATTATATTGGACGGCTTATGTAACTATATTGGTTTATTTTAATTTGTTCAATTAATATTTTCAGAGGGACAGATATGTGCCTAGCCTTATAATACCAAGAAGGGGAAGTGTTTTCCTCTTAAACATATGTATCCCACAACACAAGCAAAAGTTTTGTATAAAGACCACTTAAATATACCAATTTCACAAACTTTTATCTCAATTTTATTAAATCTTATACCTTTAATTTTTATATTTATTAAGTTTAATCAATAATTCTTATTTCTAGAAGGAGTGCCAGAAACCTTTTTTTGTGTGTGTGTGCATTGTATATAATTTTATAGAAGTCTCTAGGATGCCCAAGATTCAGCCAAAGAGCTTAGGCACTTCTCAGTTTTTAATTTCATTAATTGGTCTGTTATCCCAATTATTGATCAAGTATTTCAGTCTATATATACATATATTTCAAACTGTGGTAAGTAAAATGGGCTTGTTTGAACTTTAATCTTGGGGGGGAGGAGGTGAACTCTTTGGCCCTTTTTTTTTTAACTTTACGTTGTGTAGTATCAAAACCCTGTATGTAAACCCAAAAATGTCCATTTTATTTATTTGATTCAAAATAACCATATAAAAATATTTATCCTTTTGGGATAAGCCACTTATTTTTTTTTCGACATTTTTACAATCATTTTTCCAGTTATTCAACCTAATTAACATTAATTATTCTAAGTTTTTATTAGCATATCTAGAAACATTTATCAGAAAGGAAAACACAAACGTAGCTTTTCAAACCAGTTTTATTTTTTTAACTAAGTTCTTAGGTTAACCATTAGATATATTTTTCTACATTTAAACTTGATTTTAATAGAAACCATAAAACAACTGTTTATAATGAGATCTCTTTAAACTTTCACCAATTAAAAAGTTTTTCCAAATTAAAAAATCCATCATATGGCCGTCAATTTATATACAAATATAATATATATATAGTGATTTTAAACCAATAAGATGCAGAGGCCCTTCCACATGAGAGTCGGGGTGTTGCCTAAATAAAATTCAAAGGTTTACTCTCCAAAAGCTAAAAGCCTTTGTGGTCCAGGCTGATGCAGCAAAGTTTAAGATGGCAAAATATCTGAAAATTGGTACAATCAAAGAATTGCTTAGAATCCCAATTTATTTGCGTGGCCACCATATGTACACAATACTTGAAACTTTTGTATGGTGGAGTCCAAGGTTTCCTTTAAAAAATAAACTAAACATACATATACATACATACACACACTTAAAACACCCAGAGAAAGATAAAACATTTTTACATTTCAAGGACACAGGAAGAGAAATCCAAGTTACCCCTAAAGGGGATTTTGTTTTTATAAGTTCAGAATGCCAAAAAATGTTTTTATCAGGCCTGGTTAGTTATTTTCAGAGTGAGTTTTTTTTTTTCTTATTCCCAATTAATGTTGTAAATTTTGTATGTACATAAACCTGGCTGGGGTAATAGTTGGAGACTGGCAATCTGTCATTTCTTTTTCTTTTCTTTTCTGTTCTTTATTTTTTTTTTTTTTGAAAGTTCTATTCCCCATTGTAAGGTTGGGTTCTCAGAATAAATTTGCTAGTAAGATTTCCCACAGGGACAACTCTGTGTCATGAAGTCTTTGTGTCTACCACTCCTGGAAGATTCTCTGTCACCCGAGAAAGCTGTTACCAGCCAGGAGGATGGTCCGAATTTTGGAGTTGAAAGTTTCCTCATAGGAGTTTTACTTTTATCCTGAAAAATTCAATGGAGGTAACCAAATTGAGGAAAATATTAGACCAGACTCTTACCTAACCACTCAGTCCTGAACCCAGTGTCTTTCAACTTGGACTCACTCAGGATGTCTCCACTGGGTGAGTATTTTCCTCATATGTTTCCACCAGCCCCACTTTGGACATATCCTCAAGGTGGATATTTCCTGTTATCTTTCAACCAGGCCCCACTCAATATGTCTCCACTGGGTGGGTAATTCACCTCAGTTTCTTTCAACTGGAGGGCCACGTACCTGGATACACCGCCAGATAAAACTTAGGATCATCAACCAATATGTGAGATCCGAGAACCTAGAGAGACTCACCCAAATTCATCTGGACTCCCCGAGGAGGTGGATGGGCACAAAGGGCCACTGCTGGTACCAAGGCTCCAGTTACTTGGAGAGTTCAGGTGGAGAGAAATCTGCTGTGGTGCTTCATGGTGTCCAAAACTGTTGACTGAAATACATGTGCAGCCTAAAAGTTAAGAGTTATGTTTCATTTGGCGGGAGGACTCGAGCCAGGATGACAGCCTGTCAGAACTCTCTGAGGGACTGCTCCCAAGAGGTTGAGGCAGAGCTAGGATATATAGGAGCTTTACAACAAAGACCAGGTTGTTGGAACAATAAAAGATTGCTTGTTATCTAAAGAAAGCCAGGTATCTCAAGTTCAAGAATTTAGTACTTTTGTATGTGTGAGAGGAAGCAAATATTTGGACTCACTGAATTCATTTTTTAGACAAGCACCTAGCTATCTCGGGCCAGTAGCCTGTCCTTTCTTATTCTGAGTCTGCTCAGATGACACCATTGTGAGTTGCTGTAACAGCTGAGCTGCAGGCCTGTCCTAGCTGGGGGGTGGCGGCAGCCTTTAATGACTTGGTTTCAGTATTCTTTGTTTACTGTCATGGTTGCAGTATTCTCATTCACATTGTAGTATTTTCGTTCACAGACTGATTATGGATAATCTGCAACCTTGGAAAGCAACCGAGATGGAATTACTGCAGGTACCTTCTGCTTTAATAAGCCGTGTGCAAACATAAACAGGGAGGAAGCATACACTTGGATTTGGAGGTGTAGGAAAGGGATCCTGCACATTGCAGGAGAACGCAATGCAGAATTCCTTACGTCCACCTTTCTTTACTGTAGTGGTTTCTGAGAACAGTTTATGGTAATTAACCAACATTGACAAACTGCACAAATTGCATTTAAGAGCTGGCCGGCTGAAACTTGTGTATTGGAGAGGTGGAATTCAAAGGCAAGTGGTCAGGTGGATTGGAGAGAGATGGAGCCAAGGCCTGGGCCCAGATTCCGGTTTAAATTGCCATTTCTTCACCATAGGGCCTTGGAATAGAATTCAAAATCTCTTAACCTGTTGGTGAATCTGTGAAATGGGCATAATATTCGTTTCACCCTGGGATTGTTGTAAGATCTAAAGAGTATTATAGCACACATGAAGCACTTAACCCACTGGCACTTAGCAGTGTTCACTGTGTGGTGCCGCCCCGCTTAGCATGTGTCAGAGCCGTAAAGGCAGCATTTGTCTGTTGAGGATGCACTTGCAGCCCCTTGGCTAGGTTATGAATTTGGTGATTTCCTATAATCCTTGTAATTCTATGTGCCATGGACAGTTATTTTCATGGACAGATGAGGAATCTCATGGTAAAAAGACTGTATAATTTGCCCAAAATCAGACCATAATTTTGGGTTCAGAGGCCTCGGTTCAGCATGGGCCCCTGGGCCTTCTGCCCTCTCTGTTCAGCACCAGAGCCAGATATGGAGTCGGCTGTTTCCCTGCCCAGAATATCCGGCAGGCCGCAAGACACATCTGGCCCTGTGCTGCTTGAGCAAAAACTCCGAAGGAGAGACAGTTACAAAAGGGATAAACATAAAAACAGACGACAGCAAATTGTGATCAGCTCTGAGAAGGAAAGGAACATGTCTCGCCGTGCAGAGCTGGGAGCTTTCCCGTCTGGGCTGCTCTGGGGGTGTTCATCTCAGCTAAACAAGTTCTGCTGCTGCACCAAGGCAGGAAGGCAGGGCGCGTTTGGCCAGGTAGACAGGGCCTCGTTGATCTTACTCATTCCCCATTAAGCGACAGTTGTCTCGGGCACTTAACTAATAAACAGATGTTGGCCATAATCATCACGCACTTTGCTTGGTAGTTTTATTGGCCCCAGCATTGAGATGAGGTCATTGAAGCTGGGGAGTTTGCTGCATGCCCGTGATTACCTTGCAAATACCCCGACTGTTCTTTCAATCTAGACTGGTGTGGCTGTCTTGTCCCAGCCCTGTGAATGGCATCGTGTAGCTTCTCCCAAGTGGCCCAAATGACTGACATTGATATGCTTAATTCGTTGGAAATAGTATGTGACAATAATAGAAAAAGGTAGTAAGAAATTGTTTGGAAAACTGGAAAAAACCTTTTCTTCCCCAGCTGGGGGAGCGTAACCTGTATCACTCACCCTACTCACTGCCTGTCACCTCCTCCCCGCCGACTCCGTGTTCATAAGCCACACTGAGTCTTGGGAGAACATTTTGCCTCATGACACTTTTGACTAGGACCTGCAACTTCTTTGTCCCTGGTTAACTCTCTCTTCAAAGCCATTCAACTTTTTTGCAGGCTCCTCCACTCAGATGTAAGAATAGCCTCTTTAAACTTCTTGATGCAGCTCCTTAATGAAGATCTTGTGATGGAAACCTAGCCAAAACTGGGATGTATGCATATAGTGACTGCAAACTCAGCACTTTGTTAGTTCAGAATCATAGGGGTGAGTGACTCAGGAAATGCTTTTTTAAGGTAACAAGGGGAAAGTGAAAGGACGCTTGCTGTGTGAGAAAGAAACATCTCAATCACAGCCAGTAAGGCACCTGTGTTCAGGATGGGGTGTGGCGAGTGCAGAGTTCTCACAAAGAAAATAGTGGTGTGATGGGAGCGAGGACAGTTGGGTACTTTATTGGGGAGGAAAAAAAGTGGGCTGAACATTTCCTTGTTGAACAAGAGGATTGTGACATGATGTGCTTGTATTTTGGAGAGAAGGGTTTTGTGGGGACAAGCCTAGGAGTACGCTGTATGTCTGGGGAGTCAGCACAACAGAGAAACACAGAGAACCGGGCAGACCCCAAGACCCATGCTGGGGGAGAGACTGCCCACCAATTGGAGCCCTGGAGGCTGCTTCTGTCCCTTAGCTGTGGCCTCAGACCTCCCTTCACAGCCCAGTCCTGTTGATACAAGAATAAAAAACGTTGGGCATGAGAAGGGCTGTGTCCCAGGCTTTCATTGAGCCCCTGGGATGTGCCCCACCAGATTTTGTTCCTTAACTTCATGCAGTAAAGAATTCAAGAGAAAGCCAGTGTTGAGTAAAGGTAGATTTATTCAGAGAGATACATTGATAGGCAAGAGAAACTTCACGAGGTGTGGGGGTTTGATGCTCATATTAGAAGTAGGTACACACTCCACACATTGTGGGCCTTCCCCAAAGAGGGAGAGAGAGTGGTGACCGCGAGGTGGCGCTGTGTTGCTTGTTTTCTTGGGCTTGGTGGTTTCATATGCTAATAAGTAGAAGGACCAGCCTTAGGGCAAGGGGCTAGGATTCCCAGGGAGTTGGCCATTTCCCACCCTTTGACCTTTTGTGGCTAGCATTGGGACTGCCATGTTGCCTGGGGCATGTTATTCACCAAGTTACTATTACAATGGATGTTTACTGAAGCTCAAGATCTGCTAGAAGTTAAATCTCTTCATCCTGAGCCTCAAGGCCTATTGGGGTTTGAATCCTTTAACATTTTGATGTTAATTGCTGTGGCCTTCCTTGAATGGCTGTGCTCTTCCCCCTTCCATCCTGTCTCACTGTGATGACACAGAGACAGCAAAGGTCGGGCCCTACCTGTGCTCCTGCATTTAAAGGTGGGAGGTGTGAGGTGGGCTTATGATGACCCTGAATGGTAAGAGAAATGTTTCAGATTTTCCTACGTGAGACATGGGGACCTGACATCAACCTCCGCAGATTTATCTCACGGGCATTATCGCTTGTGTTGTTATAGAAACAACAGGCAAGCCAAGAAACAAGTATAACTCACAAGGTTGTAGTACTGAGATTTATTTCGCTGGCACGCTCAGAGGGGCTTCATTTCCAAAGCTCTGAGCACCTCCAAGACGTGCACATGAGGTTTTATAGGGTTAATTACAAGTATGGGGCTATTAGCCAATAAGGCTCAAACAACAAAAAGCAAGGAATCAGTACACTGAAGCTTATCAATTTGGAACAGATCCCGTTACTGACAATTGTTGTCCTTGGATTTACGTGTTAGCTTATTAGCCCATTAAACTGACACTAAACTTCAGGTTTACCAGGTAGCTCAGCAAAACTTAGATCAGTAAACCGACACTTATCACACTTAGATTTGTGACTTAGCTTGTTAGCCCAGCTGGGGTTTTCCTTCACAGTGTCACTTATATTTTTTATTTTTCTTTTTATCTTTTTTTAAGTATTTAACCCAAATTTAATATCAGGGTTCTTTGGGAAAGAAATTTCTCTTTATCTTTTCTTTGGGGTTCTTTTTGGGGGGAGGTAATTAGATGTATTTATCTGTTAGTGGAGGCCCTGGGGCTTGAAACCAGGACCCCGTGCACGCTAAGCACATGCTCTACCACCGGCCCCTTCATCATTTTCTTTTTGCTTTAGCTGCCAAGAATCTTACAGCTGAATTTGTAGTCGGCCTTTAACACTTGCCCTGACTTCATGGAATCCATTTTTATGAGTTTATCTCCCCCTGGTTTCATTTAAGTATTGAATCTCCATTTTCTCTTCACTCTCCGTTTTGCCTTTTTGTTGTTATGGTTGTTAAGCTGTGTTTAACAGAATTGTTTAAATTCTCTTTTAGCAAGAGGCTGAATGTAAATAAATATGTAAGCAAACAGCACAATTAAATGCTTTTATACATTCTGAGCTGTTTAGTAGTAACTTAAAAACCGAATTGAATATTAAAGTGATAGCATTTTAAAAATATTTTTTAATTTTTCATAAAAATATAGCTGATTTAAAATATGATATTAGTTTCAGGTGTACAATAGATGCTCCATTTATAGTTACTGTAAAACATTGTCTGTATTCCCTGTGTTGTAAGATACATCCCTCTAGCGTGTTTACATTACATGTTGCAGTTTGTATAAGAAAGTTGGGTAACGCAGAGTCTGGAACGTGGCTGTGTATGACTCAGGTTCACGCTCACCCTGCCTGTCAGAGCTCAGGCCTTCACTCCTTTCTGCAGGGGAGCGAGTGGAGGCAGCTCTCATCAGCGCTGGCACCACCCTCTGAGTGGCAGTGACAGCAGTGACTGTGTGTGGACGTGCAAATTGTTTTTCCAAGAGCTTTATATGCGTTTCTGCATTTAATAATTAAAGCCCTCCTGTGAGGAAGCGTTTTTAATGCATAATACATTTTATTTTGATATTGATAGATTTCAAACCTCTGGAAAATTTACAGTAGTACAATAAATGCTTAGATACAGTTCACCTTATAGGCACTATTTGGCTTTCTGTGTCTGGCTTATTTTAGCATAAAATTTCAAGGTTCTTCCATATTGTAGCCTGAATCAGTACTTTATTCTTTTTGTTTGATAATATCCTTTTCCATTTTTTTTGGTTTTAGTTTATTTAAAAATATTTTCATTGAAGTCTAGTCAGTTTATAATGTTGTGTCAGTTTCTTGTCTACAGCACAAGACTTCAGTTAAAAAGGAACATACCTGCATTCATTTTCATACTGTTTTTAAACATAAGTTACTATAAGATATTAAATATATTCTCCTGTGCTATACAGTATAAACTTGCTGTTTATTCTTTACATACTCAGTAACTGCAAATCTTGAACTCCCAATTTATTCCTTCCCCCACCCTCCCCCCTCTGGAAACCACAGTTTGTTTTCTGTGACTCTGTGTCTGTTTCTGTTCTGTAGATAAGTTTATTTTTTTGTTCCTTTCTTTTTTTTTTTTTTAGATTCCACATGTCAGCAATCTCATGTGGTATTTTCCTTTCTCTTTCTGGCTTACTTCACTTAGAATGACATTCTCCATGTCCATTGATGTTGCTGCAAATGGCATTAATTTATTATTATTTTATGGCTGAATAGTAGTCTATTGGACAAATATGCTACAACCTCTTTATCCAGCCATCTGTCAGTGGACATTTCGGTTGTTTCCATGTCTTGCTATTGTAAATAGTGCTGCTGTGAACATTGGGGTGTAGGTGTCTTTTTTAATTAGGGTTCCTTCTGGATATATGCCCAGGAGTGGGATTGCTGGGTCATCTGGGAGGTCAAGGTTTTGTCTTTTGATGAACCTCTATACATTTTTCCACAATGGCTCCACCAAACTGCATTCCCACCACAGTGTAGGAGGGTTCCCAATTCTCCGCAGCCTCTCCAGTATTTATTGTCTGTGAACTTCTCAATGATGGCTATTCTGACTGGTGAGAGGTGATATTTGATTGCAGTTTTGATTTGCATTTCTCTGATAATGATATTGAACATTTTTTCATGTGCCTACTGGCCATTTGTGCGTCTTCATTGGAGAAATGTTTCTTTAGGACTTCTGCCATTTTTTGAATTGAATTGTTTGTTTTTCTTTCTTATTAAGTGTAAAAGCTGTTTACATATTCTGGGAATTAAGCCCCTAGCAGTTTCATTTATTGCAAACATTTTCTCCCATTCCATAGGTTGGTTGTCTTTTTGTTTTGCTTACTGTTTCCTTAGCTGTGCAAAAGTTTGTAAGTTTAATTAGATCCCTCTTGTATATTTTTGGTTGTTTTTCTATTGCTTGAGTAGACTGCTCTAGGAAAACATTGCTGAGATGTATGTCACATGTTTTGCCTATGGTTGCTTCTAAGAGGTTTATAGTGTCTTGTCTATATGTTTAATTCTTTAACACATTTTGAATTCATTTTTGTGTATGCTGTGAGGGAGTAGTCTAACTTCATTGATTTACATGCAGCTGTGCAGTTTTCCCTGCACCATTTGCTGAAGAGGCTGTCTTTACTCCATTGTATGTTCTCACCTCCTTTGTCAAAGTTTCAATGACCAAAAGTTTGTGGGCCTATTCTTGGTAAATGTGTTTATCCGTTCATTGATGGATGGATATTGTTAGTAACTTTTGGCTCCTCTGAATGATACTGCTATGAATATTGATGTGAAATTTTTATGAGAATATGTTTTCATTCTGTTGGCTGTACAGTTGGCCCTCCATATCTGTAGTTTCCACTACATGGATCCAGATGGCTGATTGTAAAGGGACTCGAACATCCTTGGATTATGGTATCCAGGGTGTGGGGTTCCTGAAACCAACCCCCCAAGGGTATTGAGGGATGACTCTACATATAGGAGTGGAATTGCTGAGCCGTATAACTCTAAGCTTTTGAGGAAATACCAGGCTTCTCCAAAGAAGTTGCACAATTGTCCCTTTCCCCTGGCCGCATATGAGGTTTCTCTGCCTCCTGAACGACATTTGTTATTGTCCGTGATTTGGTAATAACCATCCTAGTGGGTGTAAAATGAGATCTCATTTTGATTTTGATTTGTCTAGTGATGTTGAGCATCTTTTCATATGCTTATTGGCCATTTGTATATGTATCTAAATTCGTGGTAAATTTAAAAATTGGGTCTGTTTTATTGTATTGTTCAGTTGTAAGAATTCGTTATATATCCTGGATGCTACTCTCTTATTAGATACATGTTTTGCAAAATTGTTCTTCTATTCTGCACATTGTCTTTCACTATATTTTTTTAAACATTAAAACAATTTCTTTACAGGGGAGGTAGTTAGATGTACTGATTTATTTTATTTTTCTTGCTGAGCAAGCACTCTCTGACTTGAGATACCCATTTCCCCTGTCATTTCACTTTCTTGATGATGTCCTTTGTAAGAAAAGGGTTTTAATTTTGATGAAGTCCAGTTTATCTGCTTTTTTCTTCTATCACTTGTGCTCTTTGTATTGTATCCAGGAAACCAAAGCCTATCCTAGGACCACAAAGATTTATACTGTGTCTTCTTTTAGAAAGTTTATAGGTTTAATTTTTACATTTCTGTCTGTGATCTACTTTGTTTTAATTTTTATTTGTTATATAAAATATGGGTGTTCAGATTCCAGATTGATTCTTTTGCCTGCAGACACCCAGCTGTCCCTGCACAATTTGTTGAATAGACTATTCTTTCAATGGGGTGTTTTTGGCCCCCTAGTGGAAAACTGTCTGTAAATGTAAGTTTTTCCCCGTGGGTTTTTATTGTGTCTCATAGATTTATTTATCCAAACTTATGCCAGCAACATACTGACTTATTACTGTAGCATTTTAGTACCTTTTAAAGTGAGTCCTCCAACTTTACTCTTCTTTTGCAAGGTTGTTTTGGCTATCCTGGGCCCCTTGCACGTCCATATTAATTTTGGGATCAGTTTTTCAATTTTTGCAAAGAAGTCAGCTGGAATTTTGATAGGGATTCCACTGTATATGTAGATCATTTTGAGGAGTCTTAATATTTTTAATAATACTGTCTATCATTCCATGGAAATGGGATGTCTTCCATATATGTAGATCTTTTAAAATTTATTTTGGTGATACTTCAAAAAGTTCAATGTACAAATCTTGTAAATTTTTGTTAAATGTATCTCTCATTTTATTTTTAATGCTGCTGTAATTGGAAATGCTGAGTTTCTTATGGGTGGGACTATATATCAATCTTCTTATTTCTAGAATTCCTTAACAGCAATTACCCTAGTTATATATTTGCTACTTAAATCTATCCACAACAATTCCCCACCCCGTGTTATAAGAAACCAAGACCCAAGTTAAGCTACCTGAACACCTATGTGGAAATGTGAAATGAGACCCTTGGGTGGGGCTTTGTGCAGATGATACTGGAGCTTATTCAGGATGGCTTCATCGTAATTTCTTTTAAACAACCCTTTCGGTGTATTTAGTCAGATACATTAAGAACATGCCCTTTTGATGTGCGGAGTAGCTAAGACTATGATTTTCAAATAATTTCTAATGAGAGTGTTGTTCTTGAAACCTAATTTGCATCAATCTTTGAAGATTTATGTTTCAGGGGCTTTGACTAAAGAACACCTGTCTTTAATCAATAACGACAACTAAATGCTCAAGCAACATGTAAGAGCTTGAGCAAACTGCCTCTACCCCATAGTGCTGGGTGGCTGCAGCTGCAACTGGAGTCAGCGCTTACCTATCCCAGTACGCTTGTGTTGATCTGCTCAAAGTGGTTCGTCCAACAGTTTGTCAGTAGTCTGTTGGACAAAATCATTAAAAATTGATTGAAGGTTGCTGGAATGCAATATAATCTTATTAATATTAATTAAGCACATATTGAGTGCTTATTGTATGATGGAATTGTCCCTCAGCCTCACATGAATATTATTTCTCATAAAACCTCACATATTTCCTTGTTAATCTCACTTTACAGATAAGGAGACGGACAATTAGGTCTTCTCTCTTTTGGGGGAGCTCATTATCAATGATGGGAAGTTATAAGGAAAAAGATATTGATTCATCATGAGAAAACATTTTTCTGAGGGTCAGCAAAGAAGAAGATGAACACTGAAGAAGGTGATCATTGTTCAAGTGAGACAAGCCCTTGGTTGTGCGGAGTCAGCATCCCTGTCCTAGAGAAGGCACGTGTAGAGCTGCGTACTGGGTGAGGCGGCGCGGCCGCGCAGGGAACGCGGATGCTGGACCGTTGGGCTGTGCTCAGGCCCGGTGGGGCTTTCTCCTAAGGGCAGTGGACCATCATTGACAGATTTTATGTTGGAGAGTGGGGTGCTCTCGTAGTTCACTTTTGTCTTGTAGAGTGCTTGGAAACATTTAGAAGGCTTGGCAGGAGGTGATGTGATGAGTCAGAGTCGGGTGGCTGCGAGGTGTAGCAGTGTTCAATTTTCAAGTTGTTTTCAGGCCCAGGCTTGTGGCTCAGTAGCCGTGTCAGTTTGAATGACGCACTCAAGGAAGTGAAACAATTTATCTAATCAATTGAAGCAGTGATGTACCCAATTCCCAGGACTGTTGTGGAGATCCAGTGAGATAACGTTTGCAGTGTGCAGCATGGTCCCAGCACAGAGTCAGTGCTGAGTGAGTGCCAGTGAGTATCTGGTAGGTCAGGTGTGGGTGGTGGGACTCGGTGTCTGAGGATATCTGGGCCCTGAAGGAGGGGTCCATTCACATCTGTGAGTGATGGGTCTGAGTTGGGAGAGGCACGGAGAACTTAGCCCCGGACCAGAGGCCCTGGGCAGGACGGCTATTGGAGGAGCACCGTGAAGTCAGCTCTTTGCAGGTGGAGTTGGAGGTGCCCTTGTGACATCTAAGTGCAGTGTCACGAGCTGAAAGAGGAGGTCTGGGCCAAGGCTGTGCATTTTCGAATAATGTCAACTCCTGAGGACACCGAAGTATTGATCACTGAACGGAAGTCATACTTTAGAGGACAAATGAATAGTAGTATCACCTCTGTCATCAAAGCTCACGTCTATTTATTCATCACTCAGTTTGCTAATTGGGTACTTACAGAGCTCACTTCACCGTCCTCCCGTGGGCTCAGGCTCCACAGAAAAGAGCTGGTGTGTCTTCCTCTTTTCCAGAAGAAGACACATTTAGCTTGTAGACTTCTGTACCTCGTCAGACTTAGGATATTAGTTTGTTGGTTTAATTGTATTTTCTGTTGGCCATGTCCTGACAGGAGAGAAATTTTACCTCATGGTCATGTTTCAATTAGCTGTTACTGAGAATTGCTGATCTGATACATAGTGTATGTATTATATTAACTTTGTAGAGTAGTTATCATTTTTCTGTCTTTGCCCTTTAATTTTGATTGCCCCTTCAGTGTTCTATCCTTTTTGGGGCCTTATTTTTTTTTAATTAAAAAATGTCTGTTAACAGTTAAGAAAACTAAAACAAAGAAAAAATGCACATGGGAGCTAAATTTAGAAAATGTCTAGTGTGTTTTCTATCTCGGCAATGGAGGGTTCTAGAAACTCGTGAAAACTTTCATTACACAAGTTCCTTAAAATGCTGATTAAGAAATAAAACCTTCCTTCCTCATCTTTCAAGCTGCACAACAAATTGTCAAGAAAGTGAGGGGAAATTCTCAGAAGCCAAGACAAATGAGAAAGCAGGGTTTCTGGGAGATATGCGAGCCTTAGAATCCCTGGGGTGCTGGTTCGATCCTGAACTGATTTTCAGTTGCCTTGACAGGAGGGCAGGATGTGAGCCCCAGGCCTCTGACACTAGGAGTTGGATGGGGGATCATATTATGGGCCAAGCCCATACTGAGGATCTTGGTTTACTAAAGGGTGAAATAGGAAAAAAAAATTCCTCAAGGCAAGAAAATAAGGAAAGTCAATTTTGTTGGAAGAGGGGAAAAATAACAAATCCAAAGTAAGGATATAGTTTAAAGTTGTTCTGGCATGAGAGTGACCACAAACACCTGGCAGAAAAGCACAGCTACTCCTTGATTGATAAGTTGTGTTTTGAATGAATCAGTGAACAGCCATTCTGAAAAAGGCCTCCAGAGTCTTGTGGATCAAGATACTGGACAGCAAACACCTCCCTTCCAAGGTCTCATTCAAATAACCAGAAAGGTTTTAAAGGAAAGAAGCCATGATCATAGTTCTATTTATTAACATTTCTATATGCTACGAATTCAGAGGTGACTATGTAGTTGTCTCCTCTATTATGGACCTTACTTTCTCTTTGGGGAGACAAAATGACATAGTTGGTAATCTTGGTGGAGGGAGGTGTTAGTCTGTTGCACTTAGCCAGGAGAGGAGATTAAGAAAACAGTGAAGGGTGGGTGAAATTTTTAGCTGAGGACAGTCTTGTTCACTTGGCTTTTAATTGCAGGCTCAATGAGCTGTCACTGGAGGGACTAGATCTTACAGAGGATGGACTTAGCTCAGGCCTCATTGGAATGGACAAATGAACCTGGAGAAAGACAGTCAAATCTGTGCAGACATTAAAGTTCACTTGAACGTGCTGCATCCCTGAGCCAAAGATAGGACAAATATGCAGCAATTCTTGAGGACAGAAGAGTGGTTTTTAAGGTTCTCCAAGAATGAATCCCATGGAACCGAGATGGCCAGTTGTCAAACTGAGACTTTGTTCTTTGGACGGTGTACCCAGCAAGGGTATTGGCCTTTTATATGTTTCCATTTGTCTTTAATACATGTCTGTTGATGAGGACATGGGCACAAATGTTTGACACCTTGTCGAGGCGATTTTGGATACCTGCCTAGAAGCATGGGCACAGTTGCGGCTGCTTCATACATCTTGCAGCCCGTCCCTTTCCCCGGCTCCGTGATCACGGCAGAGTGGTTCCTTGTTGACCTGTCCGTTTCCTCTGTGACATCATAACCCATGAAAAGACCGGAGCATATTAACTTGGCTTTGTTAAAGTCAAAGAAACAGATCAAATATGGAGTCAGATTTGTTCTTTCCTATTTCAGTAGTACCATGGAGATGGCAGTTTGGGCAGCTTTTTGTAGTGTCCTGGAGGCTTTCTCTCTCAGCTTCTGGGCGCCTCTATTGAAAACCCTTCTTTGCTGTCTGGCCTGCTGGTAATGCACACTGCCTGTTTTGCCCTGAAGATGTGTTCTGTTTATAAACTCATCTCTACTCCTTGGAAAACAGCTCAAGAAAAACTCAGTTGGTTTTCCACCAGCCATGGGCAGGGGTGAGGTATACCATGTTATTATTTCATAAAATAATAGTAATAATAGTAATAGTAATAGTACTAGAAATAATAATAGTATTATAATAATAATAATAATATAAAAGAAGTCTTAAAACAGGACTGAGCACACTGGAGAGAGTCAATAAATGCTTTCTGGCTTAAATCAAAAGTGATGACTTAGTGATTCCATGGCTGCTGTATTTGCTAAGCTAGTTACTCCTTTGCTCCATTACACCTTATTTTAACTGAAAAAGAAATGCAAGCAAATGGTTAAAAAAAAAACTCAGACAGAGCACAAAAATACACAAGTGAAAGAAGTTTTCCCTCATCCTCTGTTCTTTCAGCCCTGTCTGGAGATGCCACTGTTTACTATCTTTTGGGTGCTTTTCCAGATATGCTTTGCACATTCCCACCTATGTATGTAAATTCCTTTAAAATTTTAGTTATTTTTAACTTAAAGAGATTTAAATCCTCAAGTGGCTTCTGCCCGGGTAATAGAACAGAACAAATCTGACTCCATATTAGATCTGTTCCTTTGAATTTAACCCTATGCTCTGTCTCCTAGGCTTCATCTTGCTTGTAAAAAATTGTTGCCTAGAGCCTGAAATACACAGGAGAGCTTATTCTGAAGCTCTGACCTTTAAGGATATTTAAAATTTTTTCATTCATTAAAAGATAGCAAATTGCAGAATAGAAAATAACGTTTGTTTTGTTGGAGATTTACAGGGATCTGACCCACGCAGATAGCTGCAAGAACAAAGGATTCTAACAAGAAGGAATTCCTACACTAAGAAGTTTGCAACAACCAAGCGCGTAGGAAAGGAGCCTGAATTGTGACTTGGGGAGATGGTTTTCCAGAACATTAGTTTGCCAACTAGGTCTACAGAAACTTGCTATTCCAAGCCCCAACATCTAGTTTCCAAACTTATTGGCCTTTCCTGCACTGAGGAGAATGAATTTGGACTTGGTAACACCCCTATCTACCTAGAAAGCTGGGCACTGGAGCTGAGTGTTATGGAAACAGGCCAGCCAAGAAACAAGCACCAATCGGAGTGCTGGAGTACTCAGAATTATTATGCCGGCGGGCTCAGAGGGGCTTCTGCTCCGAAGTTCTGAGCACCCCCAAGACGTGCACATGAGGTTTTAAATACTTCAATACAAGTAAGGGGATATTAGCCAATAAGACTTAAAGAACAAAAAGCAAGGAATCAGTACACTGGAGCTTATCAACTTGTAATAGATCACGTTACTGACACTTGTTGAGCTTGGAATTACGAGTTAGGTTGTTAGGCCAATAAACTGACACTAAACTTCAGATTTACGAGATAGCCCAGCAGAACTTAGATCAGTAAACCGACACTTATCACACTCAGATTTGTGACTTAGCTTTTTAGCCCAGCTGGACTTTTCCTTCACATGAGGACAGCTCTCCCACCCCCAGGAAACCACTGTGAGCCCTTGATGTTTCCACTAGGTTGGGGTATGGTTTACCCAGGAGGGATGGGGACTATGCACCAACACTCAGGCAGTCTGCTCTGTCTGGGGCTCTGATCTTGTACCACACCACTCCCCCCAGCCCAACACCTGGGACAGTGGAGCTAAGGCAGTGATCCTTCCTGCCTGTTTCCCAGCGTGTAAAAGGGGAATATGTGCTCTTCCCAAGGAAGTTCTGAGCGACAACACCTGCGGGTGCTTGGTTCTCAGAGCAACAGAAAACCCAGCTCCGCATGGGGGCAACGGGTGTGATCCCCGTAGTGTTTCTGCAGAAGCATCTGATGGAGGGCTGGATCAGGGAGGTAAAACATGAGCTGCGAGACTTGAACGGTTACAGAAGGGTACAGAGGTAGGTCTGCCATCTCAGGGTGCCCTAGAGGTAAAGCTTTTTCTCTCCAACTCCGCTACGACACTCCCCTATCCAGACCCATCCCTTCTCTGCTCTTCCTGTCCATCTGTATCCCTCCACTTTTCCCCTCTTCTCCACCCGCTCCCATCTTCTCCCTCCCTCGCTGTCCCACCTTCTCTCGCAGAATCCAGAGGATCCATGTCCCTCCTGCGCATGCGCTGTCGGTGCCTGGTGGTCCGCTGGTTCGAAGCTCCATGTCCAAGCCGGGGATTGGCCCCAAATGCTTCTCAACTCTGTCGCCCGTTAGGCCTTTGGTTCCTGCCTGGGGCTGGGGCTTCTGGCTGTGGAAGTGCAAGGTGGGGGGCTCCCGGGAAAGGGTTCAGGCGGCTTCGGGAGGGTGATCCGCCTTTCACAGCCCCCAAGGGCGCCAGTCAGCCCGTGTTCAGCTGAATTTCTCTGGCCAGACCCTTCTGACAGCACCACCTGCCCCGGCGCCCCGGCCACAGCTGTCCAGGTCCAGGTGTGCGCCTGCCACCTCTCACGCAGCCGGGATCCCCTCAGTCCACGGCTGGCGTCCCCTTCCCCTCTCCCGCCCGCGAGTCCTCTCCTCCCGGGCTTCCTCTCCTCGGCCGCCTGCCCGTCCCCACCAATGGGCGGGCTGTTTCCCGGGCGGGCGTGGTCTGCGGACCTGGACGGGAGCGGGCGGCTTATGCTGGTGCTGGGGCTGGCCTCCGAGCGGGGCTGCAGCCCGCACCCCCCCTTTCCCTCCCCCCTAGGGCTGCCCTCCTTTCCCTTTCACCCTCCCTCAGGACCAGCTCAGTGGCGTGTGTGCTGCTCCCGGGGCTGACGGCCTCTGGCTGTAGCGCCCAGCTTCACCTGGTGGAGTCGGGAAAAGGGAGCATCAGTGCTGAGCAAGCTTCTGTCTCCTCCCTCAGTGTTTCTGCCGCAGGTAAGTACCTTGAACACTTTCAGGTGTTATGATGGCGGTGCTTATTGATGTCACGTGTTTTTATAGTGAGAGGGATTAACAGTGGTGAAAGCAGGGCTTGGTTCTGTTAAAAATGAGCTGAAGGCATGAAGCTGTGATATCCTCCTTCCTTCCCTCTCCAAGGGTGAAACGTGTGACCGTCGATTTTAAAAAGACAGTTACAGTCCCTAACTAGCCCAGCCCAGCTAGTGTGTGTTAACAGGAACAGCATCACCAGAGGCCTTGGAGACCCAGGGATATTGCAGTCCTAAAGAACTCCTGGCACAGTTTGGTTTGTATTGGTTTTTTGTTTTTCTTAAATTGTGGGACAGACTAGTGGTATAAAAAGAAAAATATTTGTCAAGAAATATTTTTTCATATAACAGCGTTATTGTGATATAGTTCACACACCATGAATTCCATCCATTTAAATGGTAAAATTCAGCAGCTTTTAGCATATTCACAGTTGTGCAACCATTATTATTCCAGAACGTTTTTATCACTTCAGAAAGAGCAGTGGAAATTAATGACCTATCCACCCCTCCCCAGTGGTGGTTCTAAAGAAATTTCTTGGCTAATCTTGACCATAAATTCACTTGTTACATTCCAAGAAAAATCTGGTAGGAATTCTAATCAGAATTGCAATGAATCTGTCTATCAAAACAGGAAGAATTAACGTCTTTATGGCACAAACTTCTTCTAACCATGAATATATTTCGGACCCTATATTTTCCTCTGTCCAGAGCCTGGCCCATGGGAAGTCCTCACTACTTGTTGGGCTTGTGAATGATGAGATTCTATACATCGTTAGTTGCAGCTGTAGCCTTTCACAGAAGAGAAAAGAAACCTCAGTGAAACAAGTGACTCTCTGATGGTCAGAAAGAGTGACAGCCATTGCTGGAGTGATCCAGTGGACTTGGTGTTTGCAACCAGAATTCTCCACCACCTACAGCTAAGGGGATGAGAGTGTTCTTTTATTTTTTCTTAATGGCATTGCTTTTATTTTTACTTATTTTTTAAATTATTTTTTATTTAAGTGTAGTCAATTTACAATGTTAGTTTCAGGTGTACAGCAGAGATTCAGTTATAAACATATGCATATGTATATATATATGTTTTAGATTGTTTTTAGTATAACTCATTACAAGAAATTGAATATAGTTCCCTGTGTTATATAGCAGGTCCTTGTCATTTATTTTATATTTACTAATTTGTATCTGTTAATCCCTCCTTTCCTGCCTGCTAAATACAGTTTGCTTTCTATGTCCATGAGTCCATTTATAGGAGCACCATTTTTCCTAGTAATATATGCTCTTTGGCTGCTTTCAGTTTCAGTAATTCCATCTTATCTGTGGGCGCTTTTCTTCTGGTGGTCTTTATGTGGTTTGCACACGTGGTAATAGAGATCTTTATTTGGGAGAACTCCAGGTCTCGTGTAGTCCCTGGTACAGAATGCCCACTGAATTGATGATTGAACTGGGAAAAAAGCACAGTAAATGCTGGAATTTCCACTATGGTTGAGAATTCCAGGTTTCAATAACCTGTTTAGACAACCTTACTATTGGCTGCACCCATACTGGGTAATTTGGTGGAAATTCATGGTATGGTGGTGTAGAGACGGGGCCTTATATTCTTCTTCTCTTTCTATTTTCTAACACTCATTCTCCTGGGCCTTCCAGATCCTCCCCCAGAAGTGCCCAGGGCTGGCTTGGTGCTGCACTGAGGCAATATTTGTTAATAACGCCCTTTCCTCTTCTCCTCTGAGCCTCCGTTTCTTTCTGTGCACAATGAGCGCTTAGACTAGATAAATACTTTTCAGTTTCTTTTAAAGCCATGTTTCCTTTGAGAAACAGAAAATGCAAATATCTCCTCTCAACCCAACCCTTTAGATTTTGGTATGTCCTCCAAGGAGTGACATAGCTCTTTGTGAAAAATTGATGTGATTTTGATTGCAGGTGACACAGAAAAGACTCTTCAGAGATTTATTGCAGGGAGAGGGCAGGAAAGAGGCAGTATGTGACACTTTCTAGTGTGAGCAACGGAGCAGGGACTTGGATTTAAATACGGTGTCTGACGTGGCCTCTCTCTAATCTTGTAGAATGTGATAAACTTCTCTACCTCAGTTTCTTGATGTGTCAAGTTGGGGTGATAATATTTTAAGGCTTCTGTGAAACATTATACAAATAAGACATTTGTGTCTCGGTAGAAACAAGATCTGCTAGGGATTCAGGGATTTGTTTAAAAAAAATTCTTGTCCATAGCACTCTGTCTGTGTGTATTTAGAAGTTCCTGGAGGGTGAGGGTGAGTCTAAAGTCCATTGTGGGACAGGTGGCCCATATTTCTCCGTGTCCCAGTTTACCCCCTACTCCCCAGTCCTCTTCCTCAGTCCAGGATGAAGTTCCCTAGTAGATTTACACAGAGGTCTTGTGGAAATGGCTTTTCATTTTATTGTTTCACCAAGAAGGGCTGCCATCATGATCTCTGTGGTCAGGTTTTGAAGGGCTGCCATCATGATATCTGGTAAGAATTCTATGCAATTTGGAGTTCCAATTTAATGAAAAGAAAAAAATTACAAATAGAAAATTAGAACAAGTGTGGTGACAGGGGCTCTTTTAAGTGGACACCAGTAGCTTTGTTAGCTTCAGGTGCTGTGGCCTGTTGCCACGAGGACCCATCCTCTTGCTCTGAAGTTGGAGGGACTAGTGGGCTCAGTGGGAATGTTAACTGAGTGTATCTCATGGGCTGGGCATTGTCCTATTTGTACTGTGTGTTCCTTATTTGAGACAGTGAGCTCACCTAACCTCGATAACCTCTTTAAAATATTAGACTTTTAATTTTGAGATGTAATGTAGATTCCCATGTGGTAGTAAGAGATTATATGGAGAGGGCCTATGGGCCCTTTGCCCAGTTTTCTTAATGGTTCCATCTTACAGTGTTGGGGTACAATTCATTACTGACTCACTAACAATTTGAGGTTTGTGTTATTGCCCTTATTTCTATTCACGATTAAACTGGGGCTTCGAGAAGCACACAGGCCTGTCCAGGTCACCCACATTGTTAATGCAGAGTCGGGTGAACGTGGGCTTGGGATTTCCAGGCAGTACCATTATGATGGTTTGTGGCAGGGAGCAGCATTCACTTTGCTTGTTTATTCATTCATTCAACAAACATTTATTGAGTAAACTCTGTGGGTCAGATGCTTTCATAGAGTTATCTGATTCTTCAGCAGTACTGAGAATCAGGTAATGTTTATATTTTTTAATCTGAGAAAATTAGCTCTGAGAGGTTATAACCCCCCCAAAGGAAGTATAACTCATAAAGGAGGGATAGAACATGTGTACAGTCACCTCCTTTTATGCAGGTGGTACCCTATGCATTTTACATTTTCAAACATCCGTAATCCAGATATATTCTTGTAAGGCAAGGCTTTTTTTTTTAATTGAAGTATAGTCAAGTTTACAATGTTGTGTCAATTGCAAGGTGTTTTTTGACTTTTGAATTAAAAAATACTTTTTCAGCTGGGTAATTAGGTGTATTTACTTGTTTCATTTTTAAAATGAGGTACTGGGGTTTGAACCCAGGACCTCGTACATGCTAAGCATATGCTCTACCAATGAACAATACCCTCTACCCCAAGGCAAGTTTTCTTATCCATTATTATGAAGCTTAGGAGTTCAAATAAATTGAATAGGAATCCAGATCTTTTGATCCTACTGTGGTCCTTTTCTTTATATTCTGCTGAAGGGGGTTGGGGAAGCATTTCCTTTGTTCATTTCTTTATTCAGCATTTTTGAGCAGTGACTTTGCATCAGGGCCTTGCTAGGTGCTTGGAAATAGAAAATAAGAAATGACCTTTCTCTGCAGAGGCAGGAAGCCTAGACCAAAAGCTGGGTAATGTGATCGAGCTACAGTAGCCATATGCAGACTCTGAGGACAAACTGTACCCTTGGATTTGCTTTGGCTTCCCTTGTCTTCTGGCTGGTACACACCAGGTCACCGCAACCCAGATGGGCCCGTAGCACACAGCAGAGAATGTACCTCGATCTCCTCCCCCTCTCGGCAGGGCCTGCAACATGAGCATCCCTGACTACGTGCAGTGTGCTGAGGACCACCAGACTCGTCCCGTTGTGGTCCAATCCATAGAGATCATCTCAGAGGAGAATTTCTTTTGCATCTATCAGCTACTCACCTCGGTTAGCCATATCAGCCCTTGTGGCTCCCAGTGGACACTCTGTATCCACTACAGGCACCGCTATGTGCCCGAGAATCGGTGGAGCGTCTTCCAGAAACACCCCAAGGTCGTGGGCCTTCTCACCATTACCGAATGTCTCTCTCTGCCAAGGCCTTCGAGAAGCTCCACATGCAGAGGAGCTGTATGGCACATCGCTTAATGACTCTCAGCTTTTTGTCTTTGTGCAGCATGGGGAGGTAGCCGAGCAGACGCGCACCGACGTTGCCTTCAATCTAAGAGTACTGCAGGGTGGTGGAGAAGAGGATCGAGGACTTCACTGAGTCACTCTTCATCTTGCTCAAGTCCAAGTGGCTGGATGGTGGCCCCAAGAATTCTGGGGACAAGATCCCCCTCCCCTACATCCCGTTTGAGAAGGAGGACTTCATGGGACTGGACACAGACAGCAGGTAAGTTTACCTGGAAGCCAGTCCACCTTGGCTGTGTGCTGGATTGCTTCCCTACATCCAGAAAGGGATCAGCAAGGAAGAAGTCAATCTTGTAGCCAAGGGGGGAGGGAGGTGCAGCCCGCCGGTTTCCAGACATTTCAAAGTGAATCCGCCTTTATTTCAGAGAGATCCTTTTAGGGTTAGTGTGGACACTTACTCCCGCTTTACAGCCAGGAACATGGTGGGACCCCTGGAGTTGCTGTCCAATAAAGTAGCCAAAGCCACTGATGCTAGGAGCACTGGGGAGGAGGCTGGACTCAGCTGAGATGTGCTGTAGGTCAAATGCACATCAGACGCTGAGGCTTGTCTAGTAAAAGTACATAAACTATCTCTTTACTTCCTATATTGATTACATGTCAAAATAATAGTATTTTACATACAGTAGATTAAGTAAGATCTGTTCTTAAAATCACATTCTAGTATTTGTTTTTTGTTTGTTGGTTTGTTTCTTTGTTTCAAATTTTAAACGTGGCAACTGGGAAACTTTCTTTACATGGCTCTCATTTCATTTCTGTTGGGCAGCCTGTCCTGGTACATGCTCATCCCTTTGCTTATAGATGAGATGCTGAGCCCCGAGAGGCAGAACGAGGCGCTGGTTGAGCTGCGGCTGGAGCCGCTGTCACCTGCCTCCCAGGCCCAGCACCTTTTCAGCTCAGGCCGTCTCTTCCTGCCCGACAGCCACCATGCCAAGTTAGGACATCAGAAACACCGCCAGGGACTTCCTAATGAACTCCTTATGCAGGGAAAGGCGTATCACGGTGTATGGGACAGAGCAGGGAAATGTTCATTCCCACTTTGTCCCTGTGATTAAGTCAATGGCCCCACTTTGCCTCGGAAGTACAGATGAGCTCTTCTGGGCTGCCTACCCCCCACCTTCTGCTCTGTTTCCCCGTATATCTATCGTGTTTTCCCTCGGGCTGAAGAGGGTGAGATGCCTTTGCCGAGACGTGGTCCCCCTTTGCTGGGGTGAGTGAGGGAAGCTGTGTCCCCCCGGCCTACGGCCTCGGTCCTTGAGTCTGGAGAGGGCTCATGGTGGTCCCACAGGTGGCGGTCAGAAGACCTGGCATGTGCTACCGGGCCCGCTTTGGAGGTGGTGCTCTGTGATTCTTGAACTTACCTAAGATCAGATCCTACTTTCTGGTTGTTGGTAAGTTGGAGGAGAAGATGCTAGAGAATTGATAAAAAGAATGTCTAGACCAGCCCTGTGAGTGAGAAGCACAGGGGACACTAGTCCCACCTGCGAGAGCCCACCTAGCAGGCTCTGGATGAATTTTCTGTTCCTCCCCAGAAATACCACTATGGCTTAAGGAAGAGGAGAGGCATGTCGTGGCCATGATCTGTACTTGTCCTCACAGGGCCCTGTGATCTATATGCTCGCACTCCCCATCTGCTTCTTGGAGATGAGTTGACATGTTTAGGAGCCTGGGCACTGCTGAGGGCATAGCTCCCAGCACCGTGCTACACAGAGTCTGGCTCTGTTCACCTCACCTGTCAACTCCTGCTGAGGCCCCAGACATTAGTCAAGGTAGGTGCATCAGCGAAACCTAAGCAGGGACCACCTTCTCCCCCTGGGCAGAGTGGTGAGTGAGCAGTGGAAGCCTGGAGCCCTGCCCCAGCCCCCACGCCAGTGCCACTTCTTTTGTCATAGGAGGCACTGGTGATATTTTTGCTCAACAAATGCTTGTCTCTGAGTCTGCAGACCCACCAGAGAATGCCAGCTTGTTTTTGCCTTTGAAGTCTGCCCTTGGGACTTGGCGGAGTAGCCGGATGTGTACTTAGCCCACAGTGGTTCAGCGCATTAAACCTGCCTCCTTGTGGGTCTGTCTATTGTGGTACCATAAGGGCTCAGCCAGCATCTGAACGTCATTGAGATAACGCGGCCAGTGAGCTAGGGTCAAGCACATTCTCCTCCAGTCACTTTTACTCCATTGTTTCTTTTACTATTCCACAGTCATTAATTTTTTAAACAATGCTTTGGTGCAGGAGCAGAGCCTCATTCTCTCCTGCTACTCTTGGTGGAAATGAGTAAAACGGTCCAGACTGAAATGCGACAACAATTTGTAGCTCAAAAGCTGCCTAGACACTTGTAGGTCGAATTTTGGTTAGGGGAGCTGAACACGTTGTGGTCCCCCGGCAGCGCCGCTCCCCTCAGGCCCCTGCTTTCCCTTGAGCAGGAGGTGAGGTTGGGCCTCACCATCCCCGTGTCCCTGGCCTCACACACTCACATAAATTCTTGTACATGCAGTCAAAATCATTTTTGTTCTTGTGTGATTCTAATTTTCTCTTGTTCCTCTTTTCCTTTTTCTTTACTCCTTTTTCACTTGTACTGCCCAGTGAGCATGTTGTTGCTTCTGAAAATGTGGGCTGTGCACACCCTGCATTGGAAATAGCCAGATTGCCCTCCGTACAGTCTCCATCACTTTAAAAAGCAACAACTTAACAGCTGTTTTGATCCATCTATTATCTTAGTCATTTTTTATTTTCCAATTTTTTGGAATATTTGCTTTGTTAGCTCATCACCCACTGGTGTTTGATACCTGTTGAAATCCTTGCTTTTGAGGAACATGTTTGGTCCTCCTTTTATTTGGTGACAAATACGCCCTTATTAAATTTGTTTGATTGTTTTGAAGAAGTAAGATGCGAATTGATTTTGTCGGGTGCTCAGGGATTCTTTTCATGGAGTATTTAAACTTGTAAGGTCAAACTCTGCAGCATTTTGCTCGATTCCTGCTTTTACACAAACGTGCTCGGCACGCGGTTCCTGGCTGTCGCTGTGTGACGTGCATGACGGCGCTTCCTGGCCGTCATGAGGAAGTGGTCGCCACGGAGGTGACAGCTGCAGGGGACGCTGTTGGAGGAAGCGGTCACCGTTTGTTTCTTTAATTTTTTTTTTTTGCATTCAACTTCCCCGTGCCATTTACTTTACTTTGCCTTCATAAAGGGGCAGAATTGGGTCTAAAATCCATGACACTATTTGTTCCCTTTACGAGGCTGGTTTTTCTGGGTATCAGGACAACATGACCTTCTCCTAAGTAGCTGGCTCACCTGGATCTGTTGGACACAGGGACAGCTAAAAGGGCCGTAGCTTCCTCTCTACTCCAGCCAGTGGGCATTCAGAGCTGGGTCTGTGGTTTGCCTCAGCAGCCGTGCAGACCTCCCTGCCCCGGCCTTTACTTTTAACCCATGTTGGCAGTAAAGAGTTGAATCCGTTTCTGTTGCAGCTGACATCCACCACTGACAGCCGTGTCGTTAGTTTGTGGTAGTCAGTCTCCAACACCCCAGACAACCGTGAAGGAAGATGATTTGGCCGACATAGGACCCTGGATTCTCACCCTCACCATGGTTCATCTCACCCGGTGGAAGGGTTTGGCCACCACCATCATGCTGACCATGAGGCCTTGTTTCTCCTTTCATGCTCTGGTCCAAATGTGGACACTTCATTTTTCACTGAATTTGTCTCTCTTGAGACAGGCCAGAATATCTGAATGAGTCCATCACATTCTGGGTGGGGAACAGAACAGAAGTAAGTGTCTCAAGTAGATGGAGTCTAGGCTGTCCGGGTTGGCAAATGCAGGCTGGGATCTGTGATGGCTGGGCTGTACACTGGACACAGGCCTTTCCCGTGGCTCCTGAGAGCCCATGAGTTGAAGTGATAACAGCCTTGCGTGGATTCCCCCATCCTCATCTGCTCATTGGCAAGTGTGTCTGCTAATTAGGAGCTCCCCCAGACCTCGGGCCCTTCAAAGCTCAGACCATGGGAGAACCTTGAGTCCCTTCTCCTGGACATCCTGTGTGAGAATCCACTGCCTTCTGAGGTGAACAGCAGCAGGAGATGCCTCCCCCTCCAGGGAGCACCCTACGGAGGACTGTTAGTGCACCATGCTGTGAGCTTGTGTGTTTCCGGCCATGGTCCCTACAGAACTACAGTTGAGATGGGCTTATTGATGGAAATAACAGGACTGATTCCAGGGCAGGGCCTGGGGGAGGGAACAGTGGAAATTGAATGTGACCTCAGACACCTCGGTGGGTGCTGGGGCTGTTACTAAAATGGGGAGTCTGGGAGATACCTGCCAGGAATGGAATTCTAGAGTAAATGGTGGACATGAGGCATTTTTAAGATGCCATTTGTCATCCAAATTAGGACTTCAAAGAGGCACTCGGGTCGATGAGCCTGGGGCTCAGGTGAAGGAGCCGGACTAGAGATACACGTTGGGAGTCGTCATTCTTAGCTGGTGTTCACAGCCTTGCATGTGAATTAGATCATCTCGAGAGCTGCAGACTGAGGCTGAGGGGGGGCAGGGCTGTGTCTTGGTTGGAGGAAAGCCCAGACCATACAGCTTTGGTGTGTCAGTCAGTGGCGTTTGCCATTTTCAAAGCAATGCCAGTTATCCTTAAGGGGCCAGGGGCTGGGCAGGGCCAGCCAGGAAGAAATCTGAAGGGAGGGTCGTGGCCACGTGTGCGTCTTGGGAAGGTGCAGAGTCTGCAGGGTACGGGAGGGTAGACTCCTCAGATGCTAGAGTTGCAGTGAGGAATGGGGAGAAGTTAGTCACAATCACCTGTGAGGGAGGGAGGGAGGTCTAGGGAGCCCCACCTTACTGGACTCGCTTTCCCATGAACAGAAGGCAGTCAGACAGAGGATCTGAGGTGAGAAGGGATGGGCACTGGGAGGGGAGCCAACCTGGAGAATGGTGCTTGCAAAATTCTGGAATAGTCTCCCTGAAAAATAGAGTTAAAAATACCCAGACTCTTAAGAACATTGTTAGTGACTTGGGAGGAGGCAGTTGTTTTTCTGGCCTCCTAAGGGTAAGGCATGTATCCAGGGATACACAGAAGATACGGGCAGTCTGTTCCGGGGGCTTGATCGTTACCGGGGGAACAGTGCAAGTTTAAAGGGGGAAAAGGGCAGCGGAGGGAAACTAGCCAGGCCCCGTGTCAGGTACCAGTCGGCCGCCCTACTTGCGTGTTGCATTCACATCCATGCCTCCCAGGTGGGCGCTGACAGCCCCCTTTTGGGGATTGGGAAGCCTTCTCAGAGGGGTTAAAGAATTGGTCCATTTAGTGACTAGTAAATGCTGTAGCAGGATTCAAGCAGGGCCTTGTCAGAATTCAAGGGCATGTTCTCTCTACTGTTTCCAGTACTTCCCTGTTATACCTGGAATGGTGAAGTGGGTCAGTTTTGGAGCCTTTCAGAAAAAGTATGATTTAAGCGCCTCTGGACTGTTTCACAAAGCTCAGCATTCTTTGATGGTTCTGAAGCACGCAGTGATTTTCGCCCCAGAGAGGTAACGTCTAACTCCTTTGATGATGACGTGGTTGCAAATGGTGTACAGGTGCAAAACCAGACTTTGCAGCTTCTGAAGGGAAACTCTCCAGTTCTCCCTTGGTCGGCTTTCTTCCTCGGGATGTATCTGTGCTGCAGCATAGGCCTGAGCTTTCCATATGGAGTGAGAGTTTAATATCCGATGTTAGCATAAAACGGTCAGATGAAGAAAATCGACGTTGACAATTTATTTTTGGGTTTCATTAGTCAAAATATACTATCAGTTAATGGCCCATATAGCAAATGAAATTGAGTACAGGACATTGCATTTCTTACTTTCTATTTAGAGTTCTCTTACAGAATAATGTTGCCTGCTTTGGAACATCAGCTCCACCACTCACGGCACCTATCAGTGTGTTGGTGTGATTGCATTTACAGAGTGAATGTAATCTGGGCTTCCTCAGCCCCAAACACTTCAGTGCAGAATCACGGGCTGTAGACGTCTGTTAGTCACGCAAATACTTCTAAAATTATATGATTCCAGAAAAGAAAGAAGAGAGAGAGAGAGATTGTCTTTATCAAATTTCCTTTCAGTTCTAAATGAAAACTGTTGTTGAGCAGCTCTGGTTTCCTTTGGATAAGAATATATACATTTCTTTGCATGTAACCTGGGTTTTGGGCTAGAACACCAAGTTCTTGCTGTCCACAAGCCACAAAAATAGTAGCCAAATTGCACACGTGTGAAATAGTTTATACCTTTTTCTGAGAAAGTATCCTTGAATTTGGGACTTGGGCTGTGATTTCTGCTTTTTGCTTCCCCCACCTGTCTTGTAATCTCTCACTCCTTCCCACGTGGTTCCCAAGTGTTCGTGGTCTCAAAGGAGCGGGCAAACACCCAGTTGGTCACCATGTACTGCTGTTATAGATAGAGCCCAGACAAGACTTAAAGGACATTATCAGAGAGGACTTCCTGGAAGAAATGGGCTGTACATTCAGTTGTGAGGACAGAGTAAGAGTCAGCCAGGAGAAGGAGTCAAGAATGTGTCTCAGATCGCAGGGGCAGCCCGGGCAGAGGCCTGGAGGCTTTTGGCGTGGGGACCCGGGGAGAGTGCCCTGTGCGGTCCAGGGTGGAGGGAGCCCCTGCTGGGGAGGACACTGGAGAGAGTCCGGGGTGTAGGGCTTTGGAAGAAGTTGAGTTTTACTAGAACTGACACAGTAGGCAGTGAAGGGTGTCAACAGAAGTGACCCTCAGGAAAGGTACTTCTGGTTTTGCTTCTGATATACTACAGACAAAAGGGTCGGGACGGGCGAGAGCAGGTATGTCTGTCCCTTTGAGATCCAACCCGTCATTCATTTATTCATAACACGTGCACTTCAGTGAGTCTAGGGGAGAGAGAGTGTAGCCACATAAATAAGCAAAATGTATTTGCTTCTTGAGAGCTTAGCATTGTCAGAAGTTGACTTAGCCTAGAATGTTCTAGGAAGAGAGGAACAAATTGTGGAGGTTGGAGGGAGGGAAGGCTTCCTTGGGAAACAGTCAAAATGAACCTGGAGGCAAGTGGGAAGTAGGAGCAGGTCAGGGGGCTCCTGAGGTCACTGGGGACCTATGTACTGAGATGAGGCTGGGCGAGCAGGGTCTGGGGTGGGGCTAGAACTCTACCAGGGAGCCTCTGAACTGTTTGAAGTGGGGTTGATGTAATCAAATTTGTGCTTTGGGAAGGCTGTCGTGGCTTTGTGTGTGTGTGTAGCGGGGAAGAGGTGGAGGGTGCCACCAACTGGGGGATCATTTGAAGACCATTCACAGGCTGGGATATGGGCTTCGGGGCTACTTGGGGACGGCAGGGGCAGTGTGGATGCCGGCTTTTCTTATGGGGGACTTGTTAGCGGGGCTGCCCTAGAGGCACCTTGTGGCTGGAAGAAAACTGATGGAGGCTGCCAGGTGGACATTCCTCTTCTCTCTTTCCATGCCTAGTGTGATTATCTTAGCTCAGCCAACATTTGGAACAAAAGAGCTAATCTCCAGGGTTGCCCAGGCCTTTGTAGAGCTCCTTCGAGTGAGATCTGATAGGATTTAGGTTTGTGTTCAGATCTGGATGTTCACTTAGCTAGAAACGTCCTGTCATTTCGATTTCCATAGGGGTTTTTATTCCTGATAAAGATTGCTTTCTTGGTGAGAGGAAAATTATTACAGCTGTTGTCTTTTTCAAAAAAAATCATATGTTTTAAGAGCTTTAATATTCAAAAGAATAGGAATATATAAAATATTTAAGGAAGTCTTTGGTGTGGTTTCTTTGCTTTCTGAGCTAATGTGGACTTAGAGCCTTTGTATTACTTAATAGCACATCCTTGTCAGTATTTAAAGAGCTGTTAGTGAGCACCCCAGGCCCCACCTCTCAACGAATCGTTAAAGTTTGCTCTGAAATAGTGAGGTCATAAACGTCTTGTTTTCAGAAATCAAAAGGTTTTAAATACGCACCATAGCTCCATTTATAAAATAATAATAAGTTCAAAATTAAGAAAATGGAGGATAATTGATTTTTTTTAAAGCCTAAACATAAACTTTCTTGTGCTAATTTTGCAACTGGAAATTTTGAAAAGAAAAATCCTACTGCAATATCATCTACGTGGTATATATATATGAGTTTCACGTTTGAAAAGTAACTGCGCAGTGGTTTTCAAAGTCAGGAGCATTCCAGCTCAAATACTGGCAGTGGTGGCTGCTGGTTTTCAATGGAAGAGCCTAAATTTGCCTTCTTAGCTTTTTTTTTTTTTGTACTGAGAAGGTTGAGTAGTGCTTTGCCAGCATGATTTTCGGGCAATTTGAGGGCAGATGTCGTGTTCCAGCAGTGAGATATTTCCATGCATTTTATTTTCTGGACATCACCAGGGCACATGTGGGGTTTGTGCCTGCAGGCTGGAATGCTGCAGGACTCCCTAATCCATCACCATTATGTCCTGGTGCTGCTCCGGTCAGTGAATGATTTTCTGTGACTTGGAGGTAATGTGGTCTGATGGTGATGATCAGACGTGCAGTTAAATGCTATTAATTGAAATAAGAGTAACCTAGAAACATTGCTCTAACAATACAGGATGAGGGAGGAGGATTGGCTGAGCTGCTTGCAGTGGGATGTCTTCTCAGGTGACTCCCTCACCGTGATTCCTGCCAATATCCGCCCCAGCCCTGCACGGTAGTCCTGCCGAAGCAAGCAAGCACTTTGCTCAGAAACGCACTGAATTTCCTTGCGCCTCTGTTTGTTGGCTTTTTTTTGAAAACACATTTTGCCCTTTGCTTAAATGCCATCCATGCTAGTCACCCCTTACACTCATTCTTCTGGACCTCGTCCATACATAGCTGCTGAATGGATGAACAGAATGTAGTATCTCCATGTAGTGGAACATTATTCACACGTAAGAGTAAATAAAAAAGAAAAAAAAAGAGGAAAATGAAAAATGCCACCTGTTTTGGGAAGTCCACCCTGACTGTTCAACCCACACTTTTCCCTTTGAAACACAATCACTTATGCTCCACTCTACTCTTTTTGATAGTACTTACCACCTTCTAATAATCTTTAACGTTTCCAAAAAAAATAAAAAATAAAGAGATGCTGATGCCACTTCAAAATATACAAGCCTTGCTAACAGCATGTTAATTGAAAGGAAGCAGACACAAACGGCCAGATATTGTTGATTTCCGTGATCTGAAAAGCCCAGAAAAGGCACATGCAGAGGCAGAGAGCAGGTGATGGTTGGAAGGGGCTGGGTGGAGGGGGATTACGGAGTGAATCTAGTGATAGGGGGATTCTTTTGGGCTGATGAAGTGTTCTGGAAATAGAAGGTGTTGAGGGCTGCACAACTGTGATTGTGCAGAAGACTGCTGAGCGCTGTGTCTGGGAGTGCCTGTTGTTGGGGCATCTTTATTTTGTTCACATCCTGCAATGTGAAGGGCCATCTTCTGCTGTGGTCATTCTACTCCTGTGAGTGGTGAGGGTCAGGACTTTGTAGAGTCCTGTTTCTTTTCTCCCTCTGGCTGAGTGTAGGCAAAAAAATTTAAGCCTGAGAAAGTGCTCCATCTACAGAAATGTCTTTCAGTTTTGCCTGGTGTAAAAATCTTGAGAGCTTTTAACCGTTGAGGCTAGTCTGTGGGGGTAAATAGCCTATGAAGCCTGGGTGAGCCCGGGAAGAGCCGCGCTTCCCTCCCAGACACGGGTGGGGATTTCACCCCCTTTCAGGCAGTGAAGGGCCCAGACCCGTGGGCAGACTTGACAATCGTGAATATTTACTTGTATCCGCTGCTTCATCTTGGATATTAATTTCAAGCTGAGTCAGTTTGTGACGGCAGCCTCATCCTACATCAGGAATTTATAGTATCTGCTCTTTGAGGTGAAGACCTGACAGACTTGATTATTTAACAGTCTGCTTTGAATTGATATCTCAGATTCCTTTGTCAAAAGCAAAACAGCAGAAATACAGACGTCCTTTAATTCCAATGTGGCCTGGAACGGGTTTAGTGTCTGTGCCTCAGTGGCCTTATCTGCGGGTGGGGAAGATGATAACAGTGCTTCCCTCAGAGGAGCTGGTGAGGGGAGAGTGAGAAGCACAAATGGAGGACTTACACGAGATGCTCATAAATGACCGAATTTAGTGCTCTCCGCCTGGTGAGGCCTTAGGGGTAGAGATGTCAGAACAGAGCAGTCCTAGCCGGAGCTCGATACGTGATGGTAGCTGTTATGATCAGTATCACCACTGTGGGTTATCAGGTAGTTTTAAGACTTGGTAATATGATTTCATGAATAATGTTAAAAGACTAGACATCTCAGATCCAGTTTACATAGTCCTCAAGATTTCTTCTGAGAATTGGATGGTTTCTTCCCTATCTTAAATCTGAGATGAGTCTCTAAAAATTTCCGTATTCCTCCATCCTTTTGCTTTAATTCTCTATTTCTTAAAAAACAAAGTTTTTAGATGGAGTTACTGGGGACTGAATTGAGGGCCTCATGCATGCTAAGCACATACTCTCCCAAATGAGGTATAATCTCTTCCCTGATTTTTTTTTAAATTTACATCTTAATTTTCAGAGGTTAGAGGCCTCTAATTATTTTTCTGGAGACTTGTCCATGAACCTGTAAATCTACAATTAATGGACAAAATTTGGTTTATTAAAAAAAAATCTATAGAATATTCTACAGTCCACCCAAAAGGAAATACTCATGGACTTAAAATGTTTCTCCTTTAAGGTGATTTCTCCTGTTCGGTCGAGCTTAATTTGTTAACAGCCATCCTCATCATCATAATGACCAAACTCGCTGTGAGTGGACGCCTAACTGAGGCTAAAATGCTTTGCTCATATTTTACTTCATAGCAAGTGTTTGATTGTAGGTATCAGTGTCTCCTTTTTTGTAGCTGAGGGATTGAGAGATGGGTCAGCTTGCCCCAAATGACACGCAGCTGGCGGTGGCTAGCTCGATGCTGGAATCCAGGCTGCACAGGATGAATTCTCAATTGCTCCTCTAATCAGCTTCCCGTTGAGTGTTTTCCCGAACTCCTGTGAGCCCATAAATGACCGATTTTAGCTATCTCAGCCTGATGAGGTCTTCAAAGGAGAGACACCAGTGAGAATGAGAGGCAGAGTGGCATAAATTAAAATTGTACATTTTCACAAATGTTTTATTCTCAGGTAATGACTGTAAAGGAAATAGTTTTTTAATTTAGTGCTTTGTGAGAACTAAAAACAAAACATTTAAAATAACTATTGTGCAAGAGAGAAGTGGTCTTTGAAAGTCCAACTGTTGCTAATGATGTTACTTGTTTTTTCTAGTGGTGCTTATTTACTGAAAAATTTCCAAACACTGAATTTGTTTTATGTAGTCTTAGTATGAAAGAAAACTTTGTCAGTGAGTATTGTAAGTAAAATCCTTACTCTTTTCTTTCCTGATGATGAATATCTTAGTTGTTTACATGGCTTAAGTATATTTCGTCATTTGTGAAATTTGAGTAATATGGTTTACCTTGTCTGACTGTGAGAGCTGGACGCCTTGTATACAAAGCACCGTAGAGGTGCTTAATAAAAATGTGCTTTCACAGTGACTGATAGTTTAGAAGTATCAACTCTGAATACTAAAAAGGGTAGCTTATTTCTGATGCATATTCAATATGTGTATATATGATATACATTAATATGGCTTAAAGTAACTAGGATTGTTTTTTTTAAGTGCAGTATGAAGCTTTAATGAAATCTGTGTCATTCTAGTGAGACAGGGACTACTTAAATTGCCTTAAGCAGACGACCTTGAAGATTATTTACACAGAATGTAAGCTCAGAATTCATGTTGCCGTGTAACCATCCATCAGACATTTAATTTCTCGGGATTCTGACCAGAACCATTAAGTTTAGAAAAATCCACATTGATTATTATCAGGGAATAAGCTTCTCTCTTTTGTGACTAAAGAAAATTTTGATTTTTTTCTGCACTCTTTTCAGGTTTTAAAATTTCAAAATTTTGATTTGACATGTCACTTTTTTAATAGAGATAATAAAGCTCATGCTGTTTTAATATGTAAATAAATGTTTTTGTATTTCAATACCCTTCTATGATTTCCTGGCTCTTTGAGAAGTATTTTGCAAGATACTTAGATTACCTACTGTTGGAAAAATACAGACGTGACTTTTATGAATATAGGCGTAGTACAGTTCTGTTGGTTTTTACTACAGTGCAAGACATGAGACCTAGGAGAGCTTTGCTGCTGATTGCCAGGAGGACAGATCTCAGGTCTCAGTCTCCCCTCGTGTAAAATGAAGTGGCTGGACTGGATTCTTTCCTCTTCTAAGATGAGCTTCCATGAGCCTATGTCTTTTGTTTATATTTAGGAGTATTAGCAATATCAGATTAAATACTGAATACCCCTCCATCCCCCCGAAGCAAAGTGCAGTATATGCTACATAAGCTTCTAGTTATCTGATTCTCGTTTCTCATCTTACAGTCAATTTTTGTGTTGCATGTTTCCCGGCAACCTGGAAGGTCTTTTTAGCCATAGGTGGCGCTGTTGCAACTTTTTACAGTCTTAATTTTTCTGTTTGTAAAATAAGGCTTAAACAATGTGATTTTATTTTGATTCCTTTGCTTAATGCTTCAGAATAGCACAACGTCCATTATGTCTTTCTACCTGGAAAATTTTTTCTGCTTATATCATAGTTTTATTCTTTTATCTCGCTGTGAACATTTCAGACTTGCTGTGCAAACAATGGCAAAATCGGGCTTTTCTTCTAGTGTTAGAAACCAGTGAGCCGGGATATTATAAAACAGCTAGAAGCTGCCTCTGGAGCACCATAAAGCTGAAAGGTGTGTTGAGTTCCCTGAGTATTGACCCCGCCGCTGTGTGTTAATTGGTGGGAGTTGATTTGGTACATATATGATGGGGTGTAGTTTCTTGACTTGGGTTTGCCTGCACGTGCTGACACTGAACCATGTGATCCTGAGTCAGCTCGTTCTGAGTTTTCCCCTCGTCTGTGAGAAGGGGACACTCATATCTGCTTTGTAGAATTGTGAGAATTAGTAATTATGTAACATGTTTACCACAGTGGGTATGTCAAGAGAGCTCATAAACTTTAGCTGCTGTTTTGTGTGCAGCCATCATTTTATAGTCTTTGGTAATTACAAAGAAACAAGAAAATAAGAAAAGCTGATTTTATGATGAAAGATATTTGAGGAGGTTCCATAATTCCTACACCCATAATTTAGCATCAGCAGAGTCAGAACTGTTACACAGTCGCCCTGGACCAACGTTAAGCCACAGAAATTTTTGTTACTTCATATATGTTGGGGCCTAAGGGGAACCAATACTTATACACATGTTGTCTCCAGCAGCCAACTGAGAGATGACACAAAAGAGTAGGCAGGCGATAAATGTCTTCTTTGTTACTGATGAAGCCACGTTCTCCATGAACTTCAGGGCTGTGGATAAATGAGTGTCATGATACTGTGTCCCAGAAGTAGAGACTCACCCTGTCCCAGGTATCTCTGGGCCACAGCAAGCCTTCCCTTGAGAGAATGAGCCCCATCATGCACAGGGCTGTTCTGCAATGGAGCTGAGCATCCAGGGTGCTTCCCTAGGGTAGTCAACACTGGAGGGAAAGGAAGGGTTTCACATGCCCTGCTTGTCTCCCCGGAATCACAACTCAATCTGTTAATGTGAGGAGGGCTAGCTGTGGGCCAGGGGTCAGGGCTGTGAAGGGAGTAGCACTCTGCATGGCCCAGAGGAGTGGGGAGGAGGTATCCCTTCCATCAGTTTAAACAGGTGGTGGGATGGAACAGAAGGGTGCATCCCATGAGTTTATAAAAGGAGAAATAAGAATTTCCTTTGGGTATTAGTCTAGCCAGGAAACACAGAAGATGATTAGGAAGGAGACTTGTAAACCACTGTAATATTAATTTGACATTTGTTGAGCACCCAAAATGTGCTACATTCTTTTCTGAGCGTTTTACAGAAATGAATCCTTCAATCTTCTCAACAAGCGAGTAAGGAAGGTTTGATTGTTATCCCAGTTTCACAGTGTGGAAATTGAGGCACACAGAGGGTAAGTTGACCAAGGTCACAGAACTAGTAAGTGGCAGAGCAAGTATTTTAACCCTGGCTGTATGGTATTGTGGCTCCCAGAATGGGCTTTGGGTGTTTAGATGTATCTGCATCCCTCGATTTCTGTACGTCTGTGCATCAATTAGCCCAGAAAGGACAGGGAAAGGAGAGTTACACAGGTGCTCACAGTCGTGTCTCGGCAACTGTCCACGAAGAGTGCACCGTGATTAGAATTAATTGTTTTCCAGGCAGCAGATCTGTTGGTATAACAGAAATTTAGTCCATTGAATTCATCTAGAAATCCTTCCTGCTCTGCTTCTGTCCACACTTGCCATGTGACTGCCTGCCCGTGTTTGGGCCGTGGAGGAGAACATATACTCATGGTTGAACTCTGATATTGCAGTCTGGTTCATAGTTTCACATCTTCTGTTACATTAATAAGTTAAATTTCTGGTTTTCTTGCATCAGTGTCTCATGAGTTTGGTTAATGTGAAACCAGTCCATGGGAGCCCAGGGGTTATGATGGTATAAATTTTTAGCACGTTGTGGCACTTCTAGCCATGCAGACATGACTGGGGGATGTACGCCTTTCTCACTGATTTCTCCCAACAGCAGGGTCCTCTCACAGATGTGAGGCTGGGAGCTCTCTGAGTAGCTCAGTCAGAGGCCAAGTCCACCAATCCGAAAATGATGAAGTACCTGGAAGTGGGTTTAATAAAAGTAAAGGGCTTCCAGGTAGTCCGATGGGCTGTTCAAGAAATTTGGTGAAAAGCTGTCCACTGTCTGTGGTTTAGCTGCTTCTTTGCTATTGAAAAGTCTGGAGTAGATGAAGGGATTTTAAAAAGCAGAAAGGAGTGATTTCAGGTGGTACATCCACACCGGTGAGAAGTGATGGATGACCGCCTGTGTGAGGCACAGACAGAGTCTTACAAACTTCATAAAACAGCTTCAAATGCTCTGCCATCTGAGTGCGCTTCATATGGGGTCCAGTTCATCACTGGTCACGCTGTGAGGGCAAGTAACTGACGATGGCAGAAAGGACACGGAGGCATCAAAAAGGTCTCACTCATGTTCCCTGTTTAAAGAATGTGGCACAGTGTATTATATTTGAGCTGGTTTTTCACTGAACAGTTTTTAGTGTTTTCTGGGACTCCCCAGTGCCCCAAGGTTCCATGCAGCTGGGTGTCCCCTCATTGCAGCTCCGTCAGCGCTTGCCCTGGGCTGATGTGGTGTCACGGGAAGCAGGACGGTCAGCGTCCCCGGCTCCTCTGAGCTCCGTCTCCTCATCTGCAGAGCCTGGTTTCCCATCCGTGTCTACTTAGTAGGGTTGCTGAGAATCACACGTGATGGTTATCAGGTGTGATTTCTGGTTGTCTCTGCGATTGGCAAATAGCCAATAATTGATAGAAACTCTTGTTTTTTTTTATTGTAATTGTGTCTCCTAGATTGCAGTGGTTTTTAGTCTGCATTTTTTTATAACTTTACTCATTTTTAAATATGCCCTTATTTTATTTATTTTTTTTTTTGAGGTACTGGGGACTGAAGCCAGGACATTGTGCATGCTATGCAGGTGCTCTACAACTGAGTAATACCCACCCTCCTTTTCTGCACTTAAAAATAAATATTGCAATACACAAAATAGCTCTTAAACTCCATCATGGGACCTGGTCTCTGTATAGGCAAATGAACACGTATACTATTTCAATAAGAATAAATGCTGTTGAGACATAAGTTTCTGAATCTGTTAATGTGCTTAAAAACGATCATAGCTAGTGATAAACACGAGACTTAGATCCAGGACTTTTTAGGGTATGTTTTGCCATCATGGGAAATTACATTCTACCGAGAAGGCTAATTGGGTCTCTTTGATATTTGGATGGTTTAGCAGGTGATCAAGGCTTTCCAAAGCTGACAGTTTTGTATTTTAAACTAACTACAAAGTTATCTTCTAGAAGATGGAAATCCTAAGTTTGTGAATTTCCCAGTAATCCAGGGGGTATGTGTCTGTGTCTGTGTCTGTGTCTGTGTGAACGTTTGTGTGTGTGATTTCAGGAATGTAGAAATAAGTTCCATATAGACTTCTGATATCTTTCTCTTCCAGTTCAAGGTTTAAGCACATACTTACACAAATAAATTGATTTTCTTTTGTCATTTGGCATATTGGCGGGAATAAGAGGTTCTCATACTTGTTTCAGAAGGGTTGGGAAGCATGAGCTTAGAAAACGGGAGGAGAAAGAGGCAGGGAGACACTTCACACTTTGTGCAGTATATGAGAAACGGTAGCTTTTCTTTTCTCTTTTCTTCTAAAGCAAACTGGCTCTGAATTGTAACACACTATTACTCAGAATTGCTTTTCTAATCAGATACAAGTGCCTCAGATTTTTCAAGGCAACATGAATGATGAAATGTGTTTTAGCATTTATCTTTAAAAGTAGTTTTATTTCTCAAGTAAAAGACTATAGCCTGTTTCTTCCAGCGTCTCAAGAAATTCTCATTGATCTATGTATATGTTCTATGTGCTTATTTTCTTTTCTTTTTTTTTAAGTGCTTGTTTCATTGTGGTGTGAATCAATGTTTAAAATTTCTGGATTTTGATCTTTAGAAAATGCTGATATATCAGAACTGTTAAAAACCTGATTGTTCTTTGGTCCTTGTTTGGTGGGGCACCCTATTGATTACTCTTGTCTGTTAAAGAGAGAAATTCTTCCTCTAGCCTGCAGATCATTAAGTGTATGGTTTGCAGTATGCCTTTAAATTTCATTGAATGCATTGAACATGATTGTCCAGTGAATTTTGAGTTGACTCATAGTAATGACTTTGCTTTGATTCTGTGGCTTTTGCTCCTCTCCACAAGAGCTTGAATTCTCTGTTGCATTTTGTATACGTGTTCTTCACAGTGGAAGAAATTTTGCATTTTTTACAGAGGTGGTTTTTCCTAACACCTCTGAATGCCTTCTGTAATTGATACAACAAAAATCTGTTATTTCAATGCTTAATTATTTCATAAACTAGTTTTTGGCTTAATCAGAAACAATGACAGAGTGATAATAAAAAATAGGAAAACTTTCCTTCCTTTGAAGAATAGAAATCAGGTGGTCAGGCTCACCCATGCTTTGGGCCTGACACACTTAATCTCATGTCATTGTGTATCATGATTCGGAGATGGAGTTGCTTCAGGTTTATTGATTTTTGTTTTAACATTTGTGTTGAATTCTTTCTCCAGGCTTATGCATCCTGTTGGGTTTGTTGAAACTGTAGAAGGGAAACAAAAGCTTTTTTTGGTTTCCGGAGGCCTGAGTTGCTGATGATAAGGGTTGAGGGTGGGCTGAGGAACAGAGTGACACTCCCTCTGCTCCCAGCTGAAATTGATGAACAGTGAAATCAATTAAGTGTATCGGTATTTGACCAATAGAAGTTAGCGAGCCCAAACTGGCTAGTTATGCCCAAAGAAAGTACTGAATTCACCTGCAGAATTAGGTGCTTTACCAAGAAGAAGCAGCTTAGAGCAATCAGAAAAATCAGTCCTATGATGAGATATAAAGTAAATATAATATCTTTTATTTCTGAAACTTTTCTACGTTAAGTTGTGTAGAGCTAAAATTAAGTTTCAAGCACCAGGAGTTAACAGTGTGGGTGGTTCTGTATGATCATTATTCAGGAATGTGCCTAGACTCTGCTAGAGTGGCTGAAGCTGGCAGGAAAAGACCCAGAGCCAGGATTTGTCACCTTAGGGTGTCCTCCATAATGGTTCCATGTGGGAGCCCATGATTGGGTTAACAAATTGTAACAGAACCCAGCCGCCTGTCAAATTTAAGAAGAAAACGTATGCTTAGTAACTGCTTTGCAAGCAAGTGCCTGTGCATCCTCACTCCTGTCTCCTTGCCTTAAAAAGCAGAGATAATGCTTTGCTTGCGTAGATGATGTTTTAGATAGCACTCTGCTCATCGCAAAGCAATGACCCAGGCCCACAGCTATAAAGGCTGGGCTTGTGTGCAGTTAGATACTCTATTATCCCCCAAGCAAGGACCTAGCTGGTCTGGTGGTCTGCTTTGTAATTCACATGTCTAAAGAATGTATCTTATTCCCCTCACCCCATGACTTACCTAAAGATACACTAAGCCTTTGTACTCATGGTGGATTCTACAATCTCTGTCTCATCCTTCTTTCCCCAAGTTCCTGCTTACTATCACACAACTGTTAATGACGTTTTCCTTTGATTATACACAATAAATATGGGATCATTTGAGAGGCTCGTGGAGTTGGGTCCCTACGCCCTCTCTCTTTCGTGACTTTTTCCACAGAGTCTTGAGTATTCATTCCCTGTACGTAAGACTTCTGCCAGCCAGAACCCACAGTTCCAGGTGAGAAGGATGCAGGCTTTATCTCTCCTACCTCTAGGGAGAGAGAGTAGAAAATTGAGATCTGCTCTTCCGTGGTCCCTTCCTGCCCCAGGTCTGCTCCAGTTCACCTGCAGCCTTCTGGCCTCTGCTCACACTGCCTCTGTCCCAGGACTGACAGCAGCCTTTTCTTCCCTGGTAAACATTTCCTGTGCCTTTTAGAAGTTGGTCTCTTCTCTGCAATACAACCCTGGCAGATGTGATGGTGGTAAACGTGCTGGAGGGCAGTCACTTGGGGACTGCCAGGAGCCATGCTGATTCTCCTGAGTCTCTCATTCGGGGTTACAGAACTGTCGAGCAGCAGAGGAAGCCCTTTAACGTGAGGCCAGCTCAGCATTGCATCACTTTCATTTTATTTTTGAATTTTCAGTGGAGAAATTATTTGTAGCAAACTGTTCCAGATTTTTGGCTGCCTGCTTTCCTCACCACCATTTCCTTGTTGGCTCTGGTGCTTGTTGTAAGAACCAGGTTTCTTCTCTGGTTATTTCTAGCAGCTGGGCTTGCCGAATCCTTGATCTGCATTTGAAGCAGAATGCTTCTTCGTGATGTCAAGCTGATTTTCCTATTTCTGAATATTTCGTGTACACTCAGCAACTCTTTCAAGTGAAATGCTCTTGTCCAATTCTGTTAACCCATATTTGCCGATCTCCTGCTTTCATGCTGAGGGCAGTTTCTTTTTCCTGTAATAAAAGTTAGCAATTTGCATTTACTATTTGAAGGTTCTGGCCCTAGGTGCTTTTGTCCTTAACAGTTTTAATACAATTCACCCATTAAAATGTGCAGCGGTTTTTACTCAAAGCCCAGAATTGTGCATCGCAGTCAATCTTAGAATATTTTCATCCCCCAACAGGAAGCCCTGTATGCACAAGCAGTCATTCCCATCTTCCTCATCCTCCCCCAGCCCCAGGCAGCCATTGTTCTCTCTCTATGGATTTGCCTGTGCTGGACATTTCATGTAAAACAAGTTATTTCATGTAAATGGAACTGTCTATTGTGACTGACTTCTTTCACACTGAGTAACTTTTTCAATGTATTTCCAGGTTGTGGCCTGGGTCAGTACTCTATGCTTTGCTATTGCTGAATTATATTCTACTGTATATCTGGGCCCTAC
>NW_027328851.1:22706-55922 GCF_048564905.1 Vicugna pacos | reverse complement strand
AAACAATGAGAAACAAATGAAAAAAGCATAAGGGACCTATTAGATAATAGAAAGCATGACAATCTTGGCATGATAGAAGTCCCAGAAGGGGAAGAATGACCAAAGGGGATTGCAAAGGTTTTTGTAGATACCATGACTGAGAACTTCCAAAACTTAAATAAGGAATCAGATATCCAAGTACAGGAAGCTCAGAGTGTCCCAAACAAGAAGAACAGAAATACACCCACACTAAGATATATAATTAAGATGGTCAGAGTCAAGGAAAAAAAATTATCCTAAAGACAACAAGAGAATAGTAAATTGTGAGTTACAAGAGAATCTCCATAAGGATACCAGCGGATTTCTCTACACAAATACTACAGCCCAGAAGGGATTGGCAAGATATATTAATAGTCCTGAATGGAAAAAATTATATACTGTAGGATACATTGACCAACAATGCTATCCTTTTTGGCTGATGTAGAAATAATGGATTTCACTGACAAGAAAAATCTTTAAGAATTAGCAACACTAGACCCATGCTAAAAGAAGAATTGAAAGGTTTTCTCTACAAAAAAAGCAGCAGGATGCTACAGAAATGTGAAACTCACAGCTGGAAATGTGATAACTCATGAATTACAAATAAAATAAACACAAAATTTTAAAACAAGACATACAAATAATTGAGAGTGGGAGAGGGAGGCAGGAAAATAGAGAATTTTTTTTTTTGGTCTTTCATTTAAAAATATTTTGTTCTCGGTAGGATGGGTGTGAGATCATGTTTCTATCACTTTAAAAAATGCAGTTATATTAATGGTCTGATGGACATAAAAAAGGTTAACAAAAAGACGATAACTTATCAGGGAGTCACTAAAACTAAATAAAATTAATGATAATACAAAGGAAAATGACCAACCATAAAAGGAAGATGAAAGGAAAAAAGAGGAAATTCCAAATCAACTACACATATAAGGTCAATTTGGCAATAAACACAAGCCTATCATCAATTATTGTAAATGTTAATGGACTAAATGCTCCAGTCAAAAGTCGTAGAGTGGCAGGCTGAATAATAAAGCATGAACCTTCAATATTCTGCATACAAAAGACCCACTTCAGAGAGAAGGACACATATAGATTGAGAGTGAAAGGATGGTAAAGAGTATTTCATACAATTGGAAAAGCAAAAACAGGTGTTGCATTACTGATTTCAGACAAAATACTCTTTAAAACAAAGGCCATAAAGAAAGATAAAGAAGGACATTTTATAATGATTGAAGGAGTGATACAATATGAGGATAGCACACTCGTTAATACATATGCATCAAATACAGGAGCACCTAAGTACATAAAAATAAATACTAAGTGATATAAAGGGGGAATCATATTTGTAGATTTCAACAATGTATTAACATAACTGGACAGATCATTGAGACAGAAAAAAAGTAGGCAACAGAAAAATTAAATAATACGATAGAAATACTACACTTGGTGGATATTTTCAGAGCATTGTAACCCCCCAAAATAGGATGTACATTCTTTTCAAGTGCACGTGGGACATTTCCCAGGATTCATGATGTACTTGGGCACAAAAGAAACCTCAGCAATTTTAAGATGATAGAAATTACCTCAAGCATTTTTACTGACCACAATGCCATAAAGCTTGAAATCAACAACAGAGAAACAAAGGAAAACATGGGGATTAAACAATATGTTATTAAAAAACCAATTGGTCAATGAGAAATCAAAGCAGAAATGAAAACGTACCTTGAGAAAAAAGAAAATGAAAGCAAAACACCACAAAATTTATGGGACACAGCAAAAGCAGTGCTGAGAGGGGAGTTTATAGCGATACAGGCGTTCCTCAAAAAAGAAGAACAATGACAAATAAACAATTTAACCGACCAGAAGAATGAACTAGAGAAACAAGACCAAAAAATCCCAAAAGGCAGCGGAAGGAAGGGAATCATAAATATTACGGAGGAAATAAATAAAATTGAGATTAAAAAGAACTTAGGAAAAAAGTTAACCAATCCAAAATCTAGTTTTTCCAAAAAGTAAGTAAAATCGAAAATCCTCTGGCCAAACTAAATAAGAAGAAAAGAGAGAGAGCACAAATTAGCAAAATAAGAAAGGAGAATGGAGAAATTACAACAAAATAATAGAAATACAGAATATCATACGAGAATATTATGAAGAATATTTGGATACAAATTGTATAACCTGGAAGAGATGAACAAGTTTCTGGAAACATACTGTCCACCAAGATTGAATCAAGAAGGAACTGACCACTTGAAGAAACAGAGCACTAGAAATGAAATCAAAATAGCAATATGAAACCTTCCTACAAATAACAGTCCAGGTTTGGATGGATACACAGCAGAATTCTACCAAACAAACACAGAAGAACTCATAACAGGCCTTCTCAAACTCTTCCAGAATATTGAAAAGGAAGGAATACTCCCAAAGACATTCTATGAAGCCACAATCACCCTGATACCACAACCAGGCAAAGACACTGCCAAAAAAGGATTATAGGCCAATATCACTGATGAACACAGACGCCAAAATCCTCACCAAAATAGTAACAAATAGAATCCAACAACACAGAAAAAACATTATATATCATGACAAAGTGGGGATCATGCCAGTGACACAGGGGTGGCTCAACTTATGCAAATTAATCAATGTAAAACAGCACATCAACAAGTGAAAGAACCAAAACCACATGATCATCTCAATAGATGCAGGAAAAGCATTTGATAAAAATCAACAACCACATATAATAAGAACTCTCACCAATGTGGGCATAGAGGGATTTCAGCATCATGAAAGCAATAGATAACAAACCTACAGACACCATAGTACTCAAAGATGAGAAAGTCAAATTCTTCCTACTAAAATCTGGGACAGTAAAAGGATGCACACTAACACGACTCCTACTCAAGATAGTCTTGGAAGTCCTAGCCACAGCAATCAAACAAGAGAGAGAAGTAAAAGGGATGTAAATTGGAAAGGAAGAGATAAAAGTGTAACTATATGCAGGTAATATGTTACTGTTTATAGAAAACCCTACAAGATCCACAATGAATTTTCTACAGCTGATCAAAGAATTCAGCAAGGTAGCAGGTTACCAGATTAAGATACAAATATCAGTGGAATTTCTTTATGCTAACAATTCAGATAATACTATAGAGCTAAAGTCAACATGACAGCACTTTATTGGTAGACAAAAATTCATATAGGCCACTGGCACAGCATAGAGAGCCAAGAAATTAACCCAAAACGTTTGGTCAATTAATCTTCGATAAAAGGAGGCAAGAAATTACAATGGAAAAGAGAAAGTCTCTTCAGCAACTGGTGTTTGGTATACTGGAGAGCAGCATGTAATTCAATGCAGCTAGAACATTCCCAATGAAGATAGAACACCATACACAAAAATAAACTCAGAATGGATCAAAGACTTAAACATAAGTTAAGATAGAATAAACCACCAAGAGGAAAATATAGGCAAAATGTTTTCTGATATGTCTCGAAAATTTCCTCGTGGAAGAAATAAAAGCAAGAATAAACAAATGAGACCTAATGAAACTTACAAGCTTCTGCACAGTAAAGAAACCGGAAGTAAAACAAAAAGACAACCTACGGAATGGGAAAAAATTTGCATATGAAATCGTCAAAGACTTGATCTCCAGAGTATATAAACAGCTCATCCAAAGAATAAGAAAAAATAAACAACCCAATCCAAAATTGGGCAGAAGACCTAATTAAGCAATTCTCCAAGGAAGACATACAAATGATCAAAAGGCACATAAGAAAATGCTCAATATCATTGATTATTAGAGAAATACAAATGAAAACTGCAATGAGGTATCACTTCACACCAGTCAGAATGGCCATCATTCAAAAATCCACAAATGACAAATGCTGGAGAGGCTGTGGAGTAAAGGGAACCGTCCTTCACTGCTGGTGGCAATGCAGTTTGGTGCAGCCACTGTGGAAAACAGGATGGAGATTCCTCAAAAGCCAAGGAATAGACTTATCATATGACCTAGGAATCCCGCTCCTGGGCATAAATCCAGAAGGAACCCTACTTCAGGATGACACCTGCACACCAATGATCATAGCCAGCAGTATGTACAATAGCCAAGACATGGAAACAGACTAAATGCCCATCGACATTTGACTAGATAAAGAAGAGGTGGTATATTTATTCAATGGATTAGTAGTCAGTCTTATAAACTGACAACATAATGCCATATTCAGGAACATGGATGCTCCTGGAGAAAATCAGTCTAAGTGAAGTAAGAGAGAAAGAGAAAGAAAAATACCATATGAGAAGGCTCATGTGTGGAATCTAAAAACCAAACCAAACCAAACAAAAAATGCAGAAATACAAAACAGAAAAAGACTCGCAGTCAGAGAATAAAAAATTTTGGTTGCCAAGTGGGTGGGGTGTGGGAAGAGATAGGCTGGGAGGTCAAAACTGTAGAATAGATAAACAGGATTGTACTGAATAGCACAGGGAAATATATAAATAATCTACGGCAGCTCACAGGGGAAAAAATTGGATAACAAATGTATATATGTTCATTGTAACTAAAAAATTGTGCTGTACATTTGAATTTGAGGAAACCTTGTAAAAGGATTAAAAATAAATAAAGAAATTAAAAAAGAAAGAAAAAACCTAAATATTACAGGTTTAAATATAAATTAGAGAGAAAACCAAATATGCAAAGAGTAGTAAAACCAAAGATTTTGTTTTTGTTTTCTTTTTAATATAAGCATAATCAAAAAAACTCTAGCCAGGTGCATCATGAAGAAAAGAAGGAAGCTCCAAAGAAATAGAGTCAGAAATAAATGTGGAGAAATAACAATTCTTCCCTCAGATATACAAAAAAGAGATCATTATGTCTATACTTACATGCCAATAAACTGGACAACTTAGAAGAAACAAACAAATGTCTAGAAAGAGAAAGAGATAAGGAGAAACAAATAATTTGAACAAACTGTCTACTAGAAGAAAGAAAAAATCTGCATTTAAAAAAATCTTTAAAAGTTAGTGCTGATTTAAAAAGCTCCCTTGGAAAACTGTAAAAAACACAAAGCAGAACTTATACTCTTCAAACTATTCAAACATAGTGAAGATGTTGGAAAATCCCAAATTAATTCTATGAAGATTTTATCACCCTGATAGCAAAGCCAACAAAGTAGAAGCAAAGAGAATTTCAAGCCAAAATCTTTGATTGAAAAAGATGCAAATATTCTAAAAATTATTATTAGCAAACTAAATCCAGCAATACTTAAAATGAATTATATGCTATGATCAAATTAAATTCATTGCAGGGTCATAAGAGTGGTGGAACATACATGAAATCAATCAGTTTGATACACCACATTAACAAAAGTAAAAGGGAAAATGACGTGGTCATCCCAATATATCCATAAAAAGCATTTCAGAAATTTCAACTTTTATTCATTACAGTAGCAGCAACAACAGCAACAAAAATAAAGCAGAAAAACCAACAACAGAAACCTCTTACCAAATTAGGATTCAGGGAATATATCTCAACATAAATAAAGTCTTTAATAACTGACAGACAGAGAACATAATATGCAAAAGTGAATAACTGAAAGCCAAATTAAGGAATAAGGAAAGGATGCCCCCTCTCACCATTTCTATTAAACACAGTACGGGAAGTCCTAGCAACAACAATCAGACAAGAAAATAACTTATTGAAGTTGGATTGAATGAAGTAAAACTGTTATTATTTTAGATGACATGATAATCTATACAGAGAACCCTAAAGATTCTCCACACCAAAACAACTAAAACTAAAAAAGACATTTAGCAAAGCAGCATGATTCATGATTAATATACAAAATCTGTTACATTTCTTTACACTAACAATGAAATATTCCATAATTTTAAAAAATCCATATGATATCAGATCAAAAATGAAAAACTAATGAAAAATCCAATATAATAAAATCAATAGGAGACTGATAAAAAATTTGAAGATGATGAAAAGAAATGGAAAGAAATCTCAAGGTCTTAGTTTAGAGGAATTAATATTGTTAAAATATACATAATACAAAAGATGTCTACAGATATAAAGTGATTCAGATCGAACTACATGGTATTTTCCACAGAAATTAAATCAGTCCTAAGATTTGTATGGAACTGCAAAAGCACCAGAACTGCAAAAGAACCAATGAGGAAAAAGAACAAAGTTGGAGTCATTACCCATAACCCTCCCAGATCTCAGACTATATTACAAAAACAGTAATCAAATCAGCACAATACTGGAGAACGAACAAACATCTATATCACTGGAACAGAACACAGAGGCAGAAATAAAGCATTACACCTATGGTCAACAAAACTATGACAAAGGAAACAAAAATATACAAAGCCTAAAAGACAGTATTCAGAAAGTGATGTTGAGAAAGCTAGACAGCTACATGTTAATCAATGGAATTAGAACACTCCATCACACTATACAGAAATAAACTCAAAATGTTTTAAATATCTGAATCTAATACATGACACAATAAAAGTCCTGGAAATTAACATAGGCAAAACAAGACATAAATTGCAACGAAATTTTCTTATGTCAATCTCCCAAGCTGAAAACAATAAAAGTAAAATAATCAAATAGGTCCTAGTTAAACTTAAAACCTTCTACACAGCAAAATAAACAATATGAAAAGATGAAATTCCAAATGGGAGAAAACATTAGGAAACAATGCTATCAACAAGAGGCTAATTTCTAAAATACACACTTCGTTCATACAACTCCATTTCAAAAATCTACAAACAACTCAGCCAGAAAATTAGCAGAAGACATTTCTCTGAAGAAGACACACAGATGTCAATCAGAAACTTAAAAACATGCTCACATAGCTAATCATTATACAAATGCAAGACAAAAATTAAATCATGTTTTACCTCACACTACTGAGAAGGGCTGTCATAAAAATGTCTACAAATAATAAAGACTGGGGAATTTGTGTAGAAAAAGGGACTCTCCAACGCTGTGGGTGGGAATGAAAATTGGTGCAAGCACTTTGGAAACAGTATGGAAGTTCCTTTAAATAATTAAGATAGACCTATCTTATGACCCAGCAATCCCACTCCTGGGCATTTAAAGCATAAAACCTGACAACAAAGTATCCTAGGGTAAAACATATGAAGTACACTCTGACATTGGACTTAAATTGATTCTACATTTGTCTACTCTGACAAGGGAAGCAGAAGCAAAACTAAAAAAATATGATTGTATCACTCTAAACAGTTTTACACTGCAGAAGACATGATCATTAAATTGAAAATTCAACCAACACATAGGGAGAATATATTTGTAAGTGATATTTTCCAATCAAGTGTTAATATCCAATTTTATGGCAAACTCTTACCCCATAAAAACAACAAAAAAGACCAAACAATCAAATTTAAAAAAAGTCCATAGGAAATGAATATATAGATTTGAATCAATTATCGGTAGAAAACATACAGTTGGATAAATGACACATGAAAATATGTTCAGAGTTATAAATTATTAGGAAAATCATAAACCAAAAATGAGACAAGTCCTCACAATTGTCAGAACTTCTCATCAAAAAGAAAAGAAATAAATGTTGGTGAGATTGTGGAGAAAAATAAGCAACGTGGACAATGTTGATAGGAATGCAAAGTATTGATTCCATTGCATATATACATCAAATTTTCTTCATCCATTTTTCTGTCAAGGGATATTGGGTTTGTGATCTCCTCTCTGAAGGCTGTAGAGAATAAGCCCATGGTCTGAACTGATAAACAAGCTGTGAGGAATGTCACATATCCAGGCTGGATAAGAAATGGCCTGCTCATTGTATCCAGTATGGATGGCTGTATAGACAATACCGGGTAAGATCCTCAGAGGAGGACAACCTAAGACAGGCACAGCCGGCTGGATAAGAGATGGCCTATTTAATGAAGTTCCGTGATGAACTTTAAAATAATCCTTGATCATTTAACATTCTGTGCTTACTGCTGGAGCTTGGGGACATAAATAGCTTAAGATTATTAACATTGTAATCACTTAGATTATATGTGAGGTATTGTGCATGTTATATAAACCCTTTTTCTAAGAATTAATAAAAAGAGAACTTCTCCAGTTCTCTCCACACAGCTTTTTATGTGTATATGATATTGTGCCGCTGACAGGGTTAATTTAATTAGTTGGGAGTATTTTAAAGTATGTTGCATTATATACAATGCTTTTTTTGCACCTATTGAAATGATTATGTGAGTTTTAATTCTCATTCTATTACTGTGGCATTTCACCTTTATTGATCTGAATATTTTGAAGTATCCTTAAATCCAGGGATAAATCCCTTTACTCATGTATGTGTATGATATATTAAATGTGTTGTTGAATTCATTTTGCTTGTGTTTTGTTGAGAATTTTGGCACATATGTTTATCAGGGATAATGTTCTATATTTTGCATCTGATGTCCTTTCTAGATTTGTTATGCAAATAAAGCTGGAATCATAAAAAGCATTTTGGAATCTTTCACCCCCTTCAAATTCTTGGAAGATTTTTCTAAGAATTGGTGAAAAATTGTCTTCAAATATATGACAGAATTCACCAGAAAAGTCACCTTGTAAATTTTTTCTGGTTTGGTAGGTTTGGATTATGATTTACTCATATACACTTTTGCTGTATTGAACTTTCTAATTTCTTCTTGATTCATTATTGGAAGACATATGCTTCTGGGAATTTGTCTTTTGTTCTAGGTCATTCAAATCGTTGGCTAGTGTTAATTTCTTATGATGCAATGCATCTCTACAACATCAGTGGTAATATCTTCACTACAATTTCTAATTTTATTTGAGTTTTTATTTTCTTAGCCAACCTAAACTTTTGCCCACGTTATGTTTAAAAAAAACAGACTTTGGTTTTTTTTATCTTTTCAATTGTTTTTCTTGTTATTTGCCTTACTGTCATTGATTCAATTTTCTACTTTATTCTTTCTCTTTTCTCCTAGATTCTTGACGTGTAAAGTTAAGTAGTGCGAATCTTTGTATTTCTTTAATTATTAAATATTACTTATTTATTTATTTATTTATTTATTTGTTTGTTTGTTTACATATTTATTCATTTATTTATCATTGAAATATGCCATTTACCATGTGTCAATCTGTGGTGTATTGCATAGTGTCCCCGTACATGCATATATTTCTGTGGCTATAAAACATTACTTCACGTTATTTAACATACTGCCCTGTGTCATACAAAAGAAATTTTGGAAACATCTGTTTTTATATATAGTGGATAACATTTATAAATCTACAGCTCCCAAATATATCCTCTTGCAGCCCCTTTCCATAGTAATCATAAAATTGTTTAGTAGATCTACGAGTGTGTTTCAGTTTTGTAGATGAAATCGTAGAGTTCTCAACCAAATATATTTTTAAGCTTCTTCATATGTAATGTCATGTATTATATTTCTTACTTTTTCTGGCTTACTTCAATTAGAATGACACTTTTTGGGGACATCCATTTTGCTGCAAATGTCATTGTTTTATCATTTTTTATTGCAGAATATTATTCCATTGTGTAAATATGGCATAATTTCTGAATACTGTCATCTGTTGTTGGACAATTAGGTTGCTTCCATGTTGTGGCTGTTGTATATAGCACTGCTAAGGACATTGAGATGCAGGTGTCTATTTGAAATAGGGTTCCCTTTGATATATACCCAGAAGTGGGATTGCTGGATCGTATGTTAAGTTTATTTTTATCCATTAGAGGAATCCCCATCCTGGTTTCCAAAATCACTGCACCAAACTATATTCCTACCAACAGTGTAGGAATGTTCCCTTTCTCCTCAGCTTCCCCAGCATTTATTGTTTGTGGACTTTTGAATGATGACCATTGTGACTACTGTGAAGTGATACTTCATTATACTTTTGAATTGCCTTTCTCTAATAATGATAGTGAGCAATTTTTTGTTGTTGTTTTTTCATATATCTGTGTGTCATTTGAATGTCTCTATTGGAGAATTTCATGTTTAGGGCTTCTGCCCATTTTCAGATTGGGTTTCTTGTTTTTTTATTATTATTAGGTTGCATGAATCTTTATATTTTGGAAATTAAGACTTTGTCAGTTGCATCACTTCTAAATATTTTCCTTAAGCCTGTAGGTTGTCATTTTGCTTTGTTTATGATTCCCTTTGCTGTGCAAAATCTTATAAGTTTTATTAGGTCCCATTTAATAATTTTGCTCTTACATCCATTACCTAGGTAGTCTATTCTTGGAGATCATTGCTGAGATTTACCTCAGAGTGTTTTCCATATAATTTCTCCTAGGAGATTTACTGTGTCTTGCTTATATTTAAGTCTTCAAGCCATTTTGGGTTTCTTCTTGTGTATGCATTGAAGGAATGTTCTAACTCCATTGCTCTGCATGCTGCTATCCAGTTTTCCCAACACCAGTTGGAGAAGAGATGGTCTTTTCTCTGTCATATTCCTGGCTACTCTGTCAAAAATTAATTGAACATAGGCCTGTAGATTTATTCCTAGGCTCTCTATTCTGCTCCATTGGTCCATATGCCTTTTTCTGTACCAATATCATGTAATTTTGATTATGGTAGCTCTGCTATAGTGTATGGAGACCTGGTGGGTTATTCCTCCATCCTCTTTCTTTTACTTCAATATTGCTTAGGAAACTATGGATTTTTTATGACTGTATGTAAATCTTTGGATCATGTGTTTCAGTCCTAAAAAGAAATGTTTTTCATAATTTGATAGGAAATCAAATTTTCTTGCCTGATCATTGTGGCTAGGACTTCCAAGACTATATTGAATTGAAATTGTGAGAATGGGCCACCTTGTCTTGTCACAGGTTTTTGTGAGAAGGTTTTCAGTTTTCATTGAGTATTTTGCTGGCTATATGTCATAAATAGCTATTATTATGTTGAGATATGGTCCCTCTGTACCCACTGTGATAAGAACATTTTTAGCAGTAAGGTGTTAAATGTTATCAAATGTTTTTCTGCATCTACTGAGATTATCATGTGGATTTTTGTCCTCTCTTTTGTTGATATGGTTTATCACAATTGATTGATTGATTTCCATATGTTACACCATCCTTGTGTTCCGGGGATGAACCTAACTTGATAATGGTGTATGATCTTTTTCTAAATGCTGTTGGATTCTGTTTGTTAATAATTTCTTAAGCACATTTACATCTATGTTTATCAATGACATTGGCCTATAGTTTTCTTTTTAGATAGTGTCTTTGGTTTTGTTATCTGGTTGATGTTGGCCTTGTGGTGTGAGTTTGTGTGTACTCATTCCATATCAATATTTTGGTAGTGTTTGAGGAGGACTGGTATGGACTTTTCTTTGTACGTTTGGTCAAATTTCCCAGTGAATCTATTTGGGTCTGGATTTTTGTTTGCAGATTTTTATTTTATTGATAATTCTATTCCATTTCTGGTGATCTGTCTGTTCAAATGGTAAATTTCTTCTTGATGAAATAATGGTGGGCTGAATGTTTCCAGAAACTTCTCCATTTCTTCTAGATTATCCAGTTTGTTTCCATGCAGTTGCTTAAGGTAATCCCTTATGATATTTTGCAAATTTGATATACTCTTTGCAGTTTCCCCAATTTCATTTCTTATGTTATTTTTGTTCTCTCTCTTTTCATGTTGGTGAGTCTGTCCTGAGATTTGTTAGTGTTGTTGAATATTTCAAGAAACTGTTTGATTAATTTTTTCTATTTTTTAATCTTTATTTCAATTCTTTCTCCCTTGACCTTTATTTTCCCACTTTATGCTGACTTTTGGTTTTGTTTGCTCCTCTCTTCATGATTAGTTTACATAGAACGTTAGATTATTTATTTGAAATTTTTCTTCTACTTTGAAACGGACCTTGACACTATGAACATCCCTCTTAAGCCTACTTTAACTGTATTCCATAGACTTTGTGTAGTGTTGTGTCAAATTTCTCAAGATATTTTTTAATTTCTTCTTTTAATTCATCACCTCCCCCCGTTGTTTTACTACCATGCTTTTAATTTACATGCTGTCATGTTTTCTCCCTGTTTTACTGTAATTGATTTCTTGTTTCATGGTATTATACTCAGAAAAGCTGCTTGAAATAATTTTTATTTTCTTAAATTTATTGAGGTTTCTTCTGTGCCTCAGTACTTAAACTTTCCAAGAAAATGTTCCATGTGTACTGGAAAAGAATGCATATTCTGTTTTGGGGAGAAGTAGTGTTTTGAAAAATCAACCAAATCCAATTATTTTATCATATCTTTTAGTATCTTTGTTCCCTTATTAATTTTCTGTCTGAAAGACCAGTCTAGTGATGATAATGGGGAGTTATATTCTCCTTCTGTTATTGTGTTCCCATCGAGTTGTCCCTTTTTATCTGTTAGTATTTTCTTTATATATTTAGGTGCTTCTATATTCAATGCATATATATTAATTAGTATAATACCCTCATTTTGTATTGCTCCTTTAATCATTATATCATGTCCTTGTTTATCTTTCTCTACGGCTTTTCTTGTAAAGTCTATTTTGTGTGAAGTCAGTACTGCTAGTCCTCTTTCCTTGTCATGTGCACTTGCATGGAGTAAGTTTTTCCATCTTCTGACTTTGAATTGATGTGTGTTCCTCTTTCTAAAGTGGGTCTCTTGTATACTTCATAACGTAGGGTCTTGTTATATTATCCAATCTGACAATATATATCTTTTGATAGAAGCACTAAGTCCATTACCATTTGTAACAATTTTTTATAAACTGGTGTTTATTTCCATTTTGAACTTTATTTTCCACTTGATTTGGTATTTCCTTTTTGTACATTTCTTTTTCTTTTTGTGGCTTTATAAGTTTTCTTTTATTAACGGTTTTTTTCTGGCTTTGTGACTTCATTGTAAGATTTTGACTTATGATTACCCTGTTTTGTATGTATATTGACCCATTAATATATATGTTTATATTAACTGAAAGGAATACAAACTCAAACGCATCATACAGAGAACAGAAACAAGAAGAAAATATTCTGTATTGTCCTGTTTCACTCTGTGATCCTCAAAAATTTTGATGTCCTGTTTTACAACATCATGTTTATTCTGTTGTCTATCATCGTAGATATTGCCTTCCTAATTATGATTTTCTCCTTTCTATGGCATCCTGCTTCTTTATTTTTAGAGTAGATGTTTAATTATTTCTCTATCTGTTGAGAAATACTTTTAGTATTTGCTTCTGTGGAGTTTATTTATCTCTCCTTGTATTCTAAAGGATAGCCTTACATGATATATTATCTTAGATAACAGTTTTCTTTCATTCTGGACTTTCAATATGTCTTGCCACTGCCTTCTGCCTTTTGTTTTTGTGTGGGAAACATGTTTAGAAATATAATGCATATAATTATATATATGTAAAGGATATCTACAAATGAAGTTAACAAATAAGGAGAAAACTTACACATTAAAAAATAAAAAGCATTGATGAAGGAAATTGAAATTGATCCAAAGAAATGAAAATATATCTTGTTAATGATGTGAAACAATGTGTTTGAAACAACCATACTACCCAAAGGAATCTACATTTAGTGTGATTCAAGACAAAATACCCATGAGATTTTTCCATTAAATAGAAGAAATAAATTCAAAATTTATATGTAACCACAAAAATCTTGAGTGGCCAAAATAATCTTGAAATAGAGTATTAAATATAATAGTGTAAAGTTCTCTGATGTTAAACAGTCCTACAAAGCTTTAGTAATTTGAACAACATTATACTGGTTCAAAAACTGACACCTATTAGTAGAAGAAAATAGAGCGACCAGATATAATCCCTCACACATATGATCAATTAACCCATGAAAACCGAAGCAAGAATATGAAATGAAGAAAAGAGTTTCTCCTCAATGAGTAGTGCAGGAGAGATTGAACATGTGAAAGATAGATTAGAGTATCTCCTCACATTTTATACAATCATTAAGCACAGAATATCTTTATACTTAATTTATTTACTTATATTTCTTGCACCTGTAATTTATAGATCTATGAGTTAGATTTTTTATTTCACTTATCAAATGTATTCCTATTTTATTCTTTTTGGTATAAATTTACACAAAATTGTTTTCCTAATTTCTGTTTCTGATAATGTGTTGTTATTATATAAAAATGCAATGGATATTTTTATATTGATTTTGTATTCTGCAAGTTTGCTAAGTTGGTTCATTATTTCTAACAGTCACTGTAGGAGTGTATGGAGTTTTCTGTCTATGTATAATTATGTCATCTGTAAAATCTTACTGCTTGCTTACAAGTTGAATGTCTTTTATATTATTTCTTGACTAGTTCTTCTGGCTAGAATATCTAGTAGTGTAATTTAGGTAGGTCTTGTGAAAATGAGCTACTTTTTCTTATTACTGGACCAGAGGAAAAACTTCCTGTATGTTAACATTAACTTGATGTTAGTCATGGGTTTTTCATATACGGCTTTTATTATGTTTAGTCATATTCCATCTAGAGCAAATTTGTTAAGAAATTTTTTTATAAACAAGTTAAGATCAGATCTGTGAATAATTTTCCTACATATTTTGAGATTGTTATTTTTGAATACTTTGTTATTTAAGGGATGGTATCACATTTATTCATTTCCGTATGTTAAATAAAATTTATGAATCAGGACTAAATCCAACTTAACTACAGTTTAAAATACATATAATATACCATGAATTCAGTAGCTAATATTTACTTAGAATGGAATATACACATACTGAAGGAAAAATTTACATTGTAGCTTGAGTGAACATTTATTTATTTAAAGATTTTATCTATCATTTTGAATTTGGCTTATGTTTAATGGAATTTATGTCTAAGTAAATAATACAAATTTTGGTAGAAATTGATTTACTACAGTTTAGTGATACAGAACCTAGCTATTATTAACAATTAGTGTACAAAGCACTTGCCTTAAAATGCTGCATTATACAAAAAATTACAACTGTTTCAGGACTGAGAAACATATTGCTTCCTAAGATGCATTACCTGGTCTTTTCCACCGCAACCCACATATACTGTTATTTCTTTGTTTTTCATTGTTTGTTTTCCCCTTAATGGAGGCACTGTTTACTGAACCCAGGATCCAGTGTATAAGTGTATTTATCAACATCATTTTGGAACACTTAACAGAAGCCCCAAGAGTATTGATTATAAAGATGACAAGAAAATTTATTCCTTCTAGGGACTGAAAATCCTCTGAGTAAAAGAATGGCAAAAGTAAACTTTTATAAGTATATTATAAGATATTCTCTTTTGTAATTTTAAAGTAGAATACTAAATTATATTTGTTTTACTTATAGCACTGAATTACTATTTAAAACAAAAATTATCCCCTTTGGGATTTCTTAAACTTGATTCATTATTTTAATCTAGTTTTATTTCATAAATATTTACCAATATTTATAAACATAACAAATACACTGATAATTATTCTGCTCATGTTTAAATTATAGAGCTACTTATTGTAAATTAAACAGATAAATAACTACCTCCATTTCCAAATCAAATTGTTTCACTTTAATTACAAACTATAATGAAATAAGTATACCTTATCTGTACAGGTTTTACACAAATTTCACTTAAATTACATAACTTTAAAATGATTTTATATATTTTGTTCATTATTTATACTCTGTTCACAAATGTGGTATAAATTTGTGTACAAAAGTATGGAGATTGGTTTTATTTCATAGACCTCAAAATTAAATTATTTTAAAAGATTTTGTGGGGATAATATTTGCAGATCACACTATAAAAATAAGCACCCTATATATTTCAGTTTAACTGGATGAATGAGGAGTAAACACAGGCTGAATGTTACTCTTGAGTTACCAGGGGACCAGTCATTAGGTGATGTCACATCTACTCAAGTTTAGAACCATTGTGATGGCCTAGCAGTTTATCTGTGCAGGCCTGCCAGAACAGCATTTGTAGCTGCAGTGCTCAAAAACATGCAGATTATAAAAGTAGCAGTGGAAAAAGTTATTTGAGATGGCACCTGTTTCTTCAGAAATTCAAGATGTGTCTTGTAAAGATGGACCAACTGATTCAGGAAACTCCGGTAGATCTCTATTGTGTGATCGAACATTCTCTGGGGACTTGGACTTGAGGTGTATGATGGAAGAAAATGATTTTCAGAATTTGTCTGAAGAATCCTTGATAAAAAGACCATGCTACACACATGGTGTCTGTGAACCAGATGAAGATAATGATTTTCGTTTTCGGATATTTCCAAGAATACTCTGGAAAATGGCTGGGAATGACCAATTTAAATCCATCTGGTGGGATGATAATGGAACTTCCATAGTGATTGATGAAAATGTGTTTAAGAAGGAAGTATTGGAAAGAAAGGACCCTTTCAGAATATTTGAAACTTGAAGTATGAAGTTTACTTAGACAGCTTAACATTTATGGGTTTAGTAAAGTGCGGCAGAATTTTCAAAGATCTACTTGTCTAGCTGACTTTCTGGCAGAAGAAAAAGTAGTCTCTGTTTTAAGCAAGGTATTCAGTAATTGTAGTTACGACTTGGTAACGTATATATAAAATTTTATTTTGTACATCAAACTATGGTAATATAAATATAAAGATAGATTTTGAAAATTGTATAAAACTAAAAAGGCTAAAATTCTTAATTTTTTCTAAAAATGAGGACAGTGCCTTATGTATTCAAGATTATGAGAAACATTCCTAGCAACTATGAATCTTACAAGAAATCTAAATAAAGGTATTAAAGCTGTTTTTAAAAAGTCGCTTTCACCGATACTGCAAATGCTAACTTCTTAAATTTCATGACTATACTAATTAAATGTGTATATACCAAATAAGGAATTTCAAAACACAGTCAACAATGTTCATATTTTGATGATATTATCTTTGCATATTAATCATGAAATCTGAGGTTTTATAGGTTAGGCTTATTGTAGTCTTGTATTTTGTTTTAAAATATTACTAAAATCTTTCTCCTATAGTTGTAGCTGCAGTTTTGCCATAATCCAAATCTTAAACGGGGAAGTCCCCAGCTTTTAGTGACAATAAAAAGAAGAGTTGGGATTAGAAATGCCTCTCTGGTATATTCATTGGCTGAAGGTTTCAAAAAGAAGCACTTTAAAGCAGGGGGGAATGTGCAAAATCATAATTCTGATTTTGTGGCTGACACTAGTGGATAAAGTGCATTTTTACCTTCTGCAAATTTAAACATGCCTCTAATAAGAAAGCCCTCAACTAGCCACATAATTGGTGATACAACTACCCCGATCAGAGGTGATTTTTCTCTTCCATCATCAATGTCAGTTAGAACACCAAAACAAATTGCAGTAGATCAACGTGTTGTTTTAAATCAGTTGACCACTGTCCACGAGCACTCTCAAAGCAGCTACACTGTAGCAAATCTCCGTGTTGTGAACTTCATTACAACTACAACTTCTACTTCTCAGTACAGCAACTTTTCTCCCATACAGAGCAATTATTTTGGAGTAATGGTGGAGCCTTCAAATTTTACAAATAAATGTCACAGCATATGTGCCCATGAAGGTCGTTTATCTAAACTTCCACCTGGGAGCAACCCACGGTTTCCAGTGAAAGTGATAGCTGATACATCAGCTACCTCTCTTTCAAGGCCAACTCATCAGTCATCTTCAGTTTATGAACGTCATCCTTATTACAACTTATATACCAGAGGACTTCCAGATTATGAAGGAAAACAAAGATTAATATTGATGTTTGCAAATGTCGACAACTAACTCCAATTTTCTTTTTTAAATAAACATTGATTTGTACCTGTATATTAGTTACTTTTTTTAAAAAAGAGTAAAGAGTTAAACGGGAACAAAATTACCATTTAAAGAAAAAAGAGATATTTAATTGACATGATCATTTGATGGAAAAATATGGGTGAAAATTTATATAATTTCTTGGAAGGAAGGAGAGAAAATGGAAGAATTTGGAAGAATACTAAAACATAGAGTGAGGGAAAAGTACTAAATGGTTTCTGGTTCATCCAGGAAAGTATTAAAAGTGTTAAGTTAGGATATTTTGGAACAGAAGATAAATGCAGGAACCGGCACAGGGATCATGGTCTCTATTATGTCATCCCTGGAATCATAAAGATCACATGATGTAGTCTCAGATGGCACATTAAGCATGTGGAGGAATTTAAGAATTAATTTTGTCTATGATCTTCTTTGTGCTGTTCTCAAAGCATTCCAATTGGTGCTTTTTTTCCTCCCCTCAATATTCTACACTATATTTTCTTGTCAATACTTAATGTTACTTTTATATTCCAGCCAAAGTCAAGCTTACATCCTCAGGGTGGCATTTAATGCCTTTCCAACTCTAAGCCCACAAACTCAACATAGTATAGTCATTACTTTTTAGATCTGGCATCTGATTACCTTGGCATATATTTATGATTCACTGTATCTGGAGATATATCCAGGCAAATGCTTTTCAACTATGTTAGCTCCATCCTCACAACTTTTGCTCCATCTCATCCTTGGACTTAGGATGACCTCCTTTTACCTAAATACATTTTCCCAGTCTCAGCACAGAAACCACATCCTGCAGATATTTTCTGTCTATCCCCTTTTCCTTGTTTAACTTGAATACAAACACAGCAACAAATCACATGCCACAGGATGCATTTTATTATTGAGTGAATGAAAAATACATGATGACTTTAAGCAAAATCTGCTTTCCTGAAACGACAGAACTCTCATGGTTTTCAAACTATTTCGTTATGGTCTTTACTCTTCACCACAGACTAGCTCTTTCATAGCCCAAGGTCTAGTCACTCAAGACAGTAATTGGAGGTAGGTACAGGAGACAAAGTATTATTTTCTTCTTTATTCATGCCTCCGGAGGCCTAAAGCATTCCATTCTCATTTGCTTATTTTTTTCCTGTCTCTTCATCACCCACAAACCCCAAAATAGTTGATTCTCTTCCCCATAACAATAAATATACTGACTTCTAATTAATTTACTTCTTAGAATCAGAGCTTTATCCTGAAGAGACAGTGTCATTACAAACATTTAATGTAGGATTATACACTCCATAAAAATTGTGCCCTTTCTAACCTTCACAAAGGAAGCATCTTAGAGGTAATAGACCCATGGTTGGGGTGGTCGTATTCAGTAACCAAACTGCAATCAATTGTGTGGACTAAAAAGAGGTGAGGTTGGTAGAATTAAAAATTTGTCCAACTGCAAGAATACCAAATTTCTGCAGATATTAGGAAATATAAAATATTCATGGAAGACTTTGACTACTTCCCATTAATTTAAAATAAAAGGTGAAGCATTTTCAGAATGTGAAATGCCCTGAAATGCTGGAAAATTGTAGGCAAAGTCAGGGAGCCTAAGGCTTCTGCTCACAATCATGCAGCCAGTGTCAGTTGGTAAGACTGGAATGGCAACACTGAGTCCTGAAAATGTGTCACCTGTTGTGAAGAAAGCCTTTGATAATCTGGAGAATGGGTTAATGGGTCAGGGTAAGCTCTAGCAACATCCCACCAATATGACCTTTACCAAGAGAAAAAAAAGCCCACTTGCAGCAGGTGATCTGTGTCTGGACAACAGTTGATTTCCTAAAACAAAAATATCAAGCTTTTAAATTTGTCAGATCAACTATGATGGTGACTATTTTGTTGCTTACATTAGCAGTCTGGGGTTCAGATGGGCTGGTTCAGCGGCTAGCTTCCAGCTCTATTATCACACACTGGGTCTTACTGTGATCATCATAACAAGGTTCTATACTGATAAGTCAAAATCTACACTTTAAATTCAAAATTAGAAATCCTAAAGAATTATATTGTTTGTTTGTCCATCTGTAGTTTTCTACCTGGCAAAATCTAGATTACTGGCAAAGTAGAAAAGTTAGCTGGTGTTTGAAAACTGTTCTCTGAGCTCTGCCCAATGAATTCTTCCCACTAAATACTACAAATCTCTCTACCACTGTGTGTGTGTGTGAAAATGGTTTGTTAAGCAGTAACTAAGTTTGTCTTAGTTGAGTCAATAGTGAATTATTCCTTTGCATCTGGCAGAATCTCTGTGAATTAAGAGTTTCATTTAGCCACCAGATTTTCTTCTGATCAGGGAGAGGTAGATTATATTTTTCCCAGTATACTACTTGTTACCTTTTCATTGAATCCCAAGCTAATGCTAGGGCAAAGCCACTGAACCCTTGAATTGGACAGAGGCATATACATTCTCCAGTCCCAAGAGTCCAGCACAGAACTGTGTCTCCTTTTTAATATAAGCTTATGTCTAATTTTTTTCTTTTAATTCTCATTGTTAAAACAACTTATTTTGTCTTTGAACATCCCTTGACTAATTTATAGGGACTGAACTGCTGGTTTATTCCCTTTAATTTACAAATTGCAATAACCTTTCTTTCCTTGGACTACCTGGAATAGAGTGAGCATATCATCATTTTGAAAACAGTCTTCAGTCCTAAAAATGCAGAAGCTTTACAGTTCTTTGCCCAGCACTTGAGAGAGAATGTTTGTTCTGGATGTCAGGAATTATCCTCACATCCCATAATTCAATCATGAGAAAACACCACATTGTTACCAAAAATCAAGTCTTTGTTAGTATTGCATTCCCATTGTAAAACAGTTAAGAATTGTAGGATTTCTGAGATTTTACCATTCTGAAATTGTTAGCAACCTGTTTCATTTTTACAAATGCTCTCGTGGAAATGAGACTTTCGTTCTGAGACAGTGAACTTTATCACTCACAGGAAAAGCAACCAGGATTAAAATTTGTATCCATTCCCTAATCTCGGATGAATACACAAAGTGAAATTTTGATGCCTACAGAAGCAGTGGGCTGTTAACATGAAGAAAGTTTAAGGCATGAATAAACACTAATTTTATTTGTATCTTTATGTATAATTTATTAGAATCACTTATTTATTTGTTTCTTTATCTAGGATAAGTATATCATGACTGAAGTTTACTTGCTGCAAAAACAGTCATGAGAAATGTCATGGGAAAGAGTGACCATTGATTTTCCATTTTTTCTTCCAATTTTATTGAGATATAATTGGCATAAAACACTGTGTAATTTTAGGTGCACAGGATAGTGATTTGATTTACTAGTATCATGAAATAAATACCATTGCAACTTAAGGGAGAATTCATTATTTCATTTAGATAAAATTGTAAACAAATACAATTTGTCTTTTGGTTTTTTTGAGAAATAATATGGTCTACTCTCTTAACAACATTGATATAGAACATAAAGCAGTATTAATTTTAATTTTCATGTTTCTATGGGGCATCCCTGGGACACGATTATCTTATGGCTGGAGATTTCTGGCTTTTGAGTGCATTAATCAAATTCTCCATTCCCGACCCCTCCCTATGTAACTACAAATCTAATTTTTTTCTATATGTATGTTTGCTTGTTTTTGAAGTGTACTTTTATATATAACACTGTGTTAGTTTCTGTTACACAACATACTGTTTGCTGTTTTTAATACATTTCAAACTGATCACCAGAATATATCTATTTATGATATGTTGCTATTTAAAAATATTTAATAGTTATTGGCTATTCCCCATAAGTACATTTCCTGTCCCTGACTCATTTAAATTGCAACTGGAAAATTTTCTCTCTTAATATTCTCAACTTTTTCTTTTCCTCACCACATTTCCCTCCTTCTTGTGAACAACCTGTTTCTTTCTATATGTATAAATACTTTTCTGTGTTGTTATGTTAATTTGTTATATATTCTAAATATGAGTAAAATAATTCAGCATTTGTCATTCACTTTCTTAATTATTTCACTTAGCAAATTACCCTCTTGGTCAACCCATTTTTGCAAATGGCAAGAACTTATTCTTTTTACAGCTGAGTAATAACCCATTGCATTTTTATGTGTGTGTGTGCATATATATATATATATATATATATATATATATAGTGCATATATATATAAAATATATGTGTATATATATATATTCATAAGTCTGTACATAAGATGTGTAGGTATATAAACTATAAACAAACATCTTTATCCATCGTCTATTGATGAGCAATTAATTTGCTTCTATATCCTGTCTATTGTGGATAATGCTGCACTGAATATAGGGTTGAATTTATCTTTTCTAATTAGTGTTTTTATTTTCTTGAAATAAGTATCCCGATATGTATATGTTGGGTTATATTTCATTTTTAATTTTAAGATAAAACTCCATGTTGTTTTTTACAGTGGCATCACATATTTACATTCACTCCAGCAGTTGATCAGGGTTGTTTTTCTTACATCCTAACCAACAGTTATGTTTGTTATCTTTTTGATAATACTCATTCTGACAGGAGTGACATAAAATCTCATTGTTTTTTGGACTTGCATTTTTCTTTTTTTTTTACATTTTTTATTGATTCATAATCATTTTACAGTGTTGTGTCAAATTCCAGTGTTCAGCACAATTTTTCAGTCATTCATGGACATATACAAACTCATTGTCACATTTTTTCTCTGTGATTTATCATAACATTTTGTGTATATTTTCCTGTGCTATGCAGTGTAATCTTGTTTATCTAATCTACAATTTTGAAATCCCAGTCTATCCCTTCCCACCCTCTACCACCCCCCGGTTACCACAAGTCTGTATTCTCTGTCCATGAGTCTATTTCTGTCCTGTATTTATGCTTTGTTTTTGTTTGTTTGTTTGCTTTTGTTTTTAGATTCCACATATGAGCGATATCATATAGTATTTTTCTTTCTCTTTCGGGCTTACTTCACTTAGAATGACATTCTCTAGGAGCATCAATGTTGCTGCAAATGGCATTATGTTATCGGTTTTATGGCTCAGTATTATTCCATTGTATAAATATAACACATCTTCTTTATCCAGTCACCCGTTGATGGACATTTAGGTTGTTTCCATGTTTTGGCTATTTTAAATAGTGCTACTATGAAAATTGGAGTGCAGGTGTCATCCTGAAGTAGATTTCCTTCTGGGTTCAAGCCCAGGAGTGGGATTCCTGGGTCAAATGGTAAGTCTATTCCTAGTCTTTTGAGGAATCTCCACACTGTTTTCCATAGTGGCTGCAGCAAACTGCATTCCCACCAGCAGTGTAGGAGGGTTCCCCTTTCTCCACAGCCTCTCCAGCATTTGTCATTTGTGGATTTTTGAATGACGGCCATTCTGACTGGTGTGAGGTGATACCTCATTGTAGTTTTGATTTGCATTTCTCTGATAATTCGTAATATTCAACATTTTTTCATGTGCTTTTTGGTCATTTGTATGTCTTCCTTGGAGAGTTGCTTGTTTATGTCTTCTGCCCATTTTTGGATTGGGTTGTTTATTTTTTTCTTATTGAGTCGTATGTGCTGCTTATGTATTCTGGAGATCAGGCCTTTGTCAGTTTCACTTACAAAAATTTTCTCCCATTCCGTAGGTTTTCTTCTTGTTTTATTTCTGGTTTCCTTTGCTCTGTGGAAGCTTGTAAGTTTCATTAGGTCCCATTTGTTTATTCTTGCTTTTATTTCTTCTAGGAGAAAATTTTTGAAATATATGTCAGATTATGTTTTGCCTATGTTTTCCTCTAGGAGGTTTATTGTATCTTGTCTTATGTTTAAGTCTTTAATCCATTTTGAGTTGATTTTTGTATATGGTGTAAGGGTGTGTTCTAGCTTCATTGTTTTACATGCTGCTGTCCAGTTTTCCCAACACCATTTGCTGAAGAGACTGTCTTTATTCCACTGTATATTCTTGCCTCCCTTGTCGAAGATGAGTTGACCAAAAGTTTGTGGGTTCATATCTGGGCTCTCTATTCTGTTCCATTGGTCTATATGTCTGTTTTGTTACCAATACCATGCTGTCTTGATGACTGTAGCTCTTTAGTATTGTCTGAAGTCTGGGAGAGTTATTCCTCCAGCCTCTTTTTTTCTCTTCAGTAATGCTTTAGCAATTCTAAGTTTTTGATGGTTCCATATAAATTTTATTATGATTTGTTCTAGTTCTGTGAAATATGTCCTGGGTAATTGGATAGGGATTGCATTAAATCTGTAGATTGCCTTGGGAAGTGTGACCATTTTAACAATATTGATTCTTCCAATCCAAGAGCGTGGAATATCTTTCCATTTTTTAAAGTCTTCTTTAATTTCCTTCATCAATGGTTTATAGTTTCTGTGTATAATTCTTTCGCCTCCTTGGTTAGATTTATTCCCAGATATTTTATTACTTTGGGTGCTATTTTAAAGGGGACTGTTTACTTTCTTTTTCTGTTGATTTATCGTTAGTGTAAAGAAAGGCAACTGATTTTTGAACATTAATTTTGTAACCTGCTACCTTGCTGAATTCTTCAATCAGCTCTAGTAGCTTTTTTGTGGACCTTTTAGGGTTTTCTATATATAGTAACATGTCATCAGCATTTAATGACACTTTTACCTCTTCTTTTCCAATTTGGATCCCTTCTATTTCTTTCTCTTGCCTGATTGCTGTGGCTAGGACTTCCAGGACTATATTGAATAAGAGTGGTGATAGTGAGACTTGCATTTTTCTGATGGTAGTGAGGTTCATCGGTTTCATGTTCCTGGTGGTTACCTTTCCCGCACTGTATCATCATTTTTTGTAATGGGCTTAATGACCATATCTGTCTGATTTTATTTTCACATTCTGCTGTGTTTCTTTATTCTGTTTGTTCTGTGCCACTATCATATTCTTTTTAATACTGTAGCTTTGTATTCGTTTAAAACCAAGGACAGTGATACATCCTCTTTTTTCTTTGTTAAAGTTGTTTGTGTTTTTAGTTTGTTTGTATTCTTTCCTTTCTTTTTTTTAGTGATTTCATCTCTTTTGTGTTTACATGTAAATTTTAGAATTATTTATTGTAAGTGTCTGAAAATGCCCTTGGTATTTTGAAATCACTGAATTTAATTTGTGTATTTTGTTGGCTAATACTGTCATTTAAACAATATTTTATTCCTCATCTATGAACAAAGTATACCCTTTCATCTGTTTGCATTAACTTCAATTTCTGTTATAAATATTTTATAGTTTTCTGAGTACAGGTCTTTAACCTCCTTGGTTGGATACATTTCTTGATTTTTTTTTTTGTAATGCTACTGTAAATGTGACAGTTCCCTCACTTTCTCTATGTGTTAGCTTGTTGTTAGTGTGTAGAAATGCAAGATTTCTGTATGTTAATTTTACATTCTGAAATTTTACCAAATGCATTGATAAGCCCTAGTTCTTTTGTGGCACCATTTTTAGGATATCTGTTTGAATTATGTCATCTGAAAACAGATACTTTTACTCCTTTTCTTAATTAGCTATATTTTGTTTCCTTTTATTTTGGATAGCTATGGCTAAAATTTCCAGGTTATACTGAATAAAAGTGGTAAGAGTGAGCATTCTTTTCTTCTTCCTGCTCTTATTTGAGATACTTTCAGCTTTTAATCAGTGAGTGTCATGTTAGCTGGGTTCTTGTCATATATGACTGTAACTATTTTGAGATATGTTTGATCATGCCCACTTTGAGGAGAAATATATTCATAAATAGATACTGAATTTCTCAAAATATTTTATGACTCTATTGAGGTGACCATATAATTTTTATTCTTCAGGTTGTTTGTGTGATGTATCATACTGATTAATTTGTGGGTATTGAATCACATTTGCATCCCTGGAATAAAATGGACTTAACCATATTGTATAATCCTCTTAATGTATTGTTGGATTTGTTAACAATTTAGTGGTTATTTTTGCATCTATGCTTATCAGTAGTAATTTTTTGAGGTATTTCTTCCAGTTTTAGTAGTAGTGGGATACAGTAATGTGGGGTAGTAAGCCTCCATTCCTCTCGAAACTTTTGGAATATGCTGAGAAGTATAGGTGATAGCTCTTCTCTAAATGTTTGGTAGAAATCACCTGTGAAGCTCTCTAGGCCTGGAATTTTGTTTCTTGGGAGACTTCTTTAAATACTTATTCAATTTCATTTGTGATAATCTATTCATATTATCTTTCACATTCCATTCTGGAGATTAAGTCTTTCTAAGAAATGGTCCATTTCTTCTAGGGTTTCCAATTTATTGGCATATAATTTGTTGTATCATCTTATGATGCATTGTATTTCTTTGATATAAGCTGCAACTTCGCATTTATTTCTGAGCTTAGTAATCTGTAACTCTCTTTTTTGCTCATGTGTCTGGTTAAAGTTTATCAACTGTATTTATCTTTCAAAAGCCATTATTTAGTTTGATTAAATGTTTATATTTTTAATCCTTATTTTATTTAAATATGTTCTGTCTTTCAGCTGTCTTTCCTTCTACTAAGAATTTTTTTATTATTTTTTACATTTTTGGTAGTAAGAATATGTTATGAGAGAAATGTTTCTTATTTTTATAAGTGGGATTATTTTGCTATAAGCATCCCTATTAATACTGCTTTTGTTATACCCCATGGATTTTTTTGTCATTATTCTTTCTATTTTTTTTGATTTATACAGCAAACCATTTGTTGTTAATACTGTATGTTTTCTCATCCACAATTTATTATTTTTTACAGGTTTTTTTGTTTAGTAAATTTCTCTTTTCACAGAATCCATGTTTCTTCACAAAACAAGGAGAAAAATAATACAATTTATACATACATCTGAAAGACCCAAATTTTCTAAAATTATTATGAAAAATGTAAAAAGCTGAGGGTATTATCCTCCCTGAGTTTAGAACATACTACAAAGCTGCAGTAATCAATACATCAAAATATGGCACTTAAAGAAACACATAGATCAATGGAACAAAATAAAGATTCCAAAAATAAACCTACACACATATGGTCAATTAGTCTACAAAGAAGGAGGCAAGAGTATACAATGAAAAAAAGGCAGTCTCTTCAACAAGTAGTTCTGAGAAAACAGGACAGTACATGTAAAAGGAAGATGTAAAAGCACTTCTTTCCTTAGTATAAAAAATGAGATAAAAATGGATTAATTTCCTAAATATAAAGCCTGAAACTATACAATTTCTGACCAAGAACAGAAGCAGAACTGACTTTGAGATAAATCATAGCAATCTTTATTTTTTTCTCTCTCCAAATTAGAAAAAAGGGAAAACTAACAATTACTGTTTTTACTTTACTTAAGAAAATGTAGATGTTATATGTGATACAGAGATTTTATTTCTTGTATAAGTGTGAAGTGCAAAACTTTCTCAGAGCAAAGGAAACCTTCAACAAGACATATGATAACAGACAGAATAGAAGGAAAAATTTCAAACAATGAGACCAACAAGAAATTAATATCCATAATATATATATATAGCATATTAGACTCAATATTTAAAAAATAAAGACCCCAACTTAAAACCAGTTGAAGGATCTTCATGGAAACTTTTCAAAAACAGACATGTGGAAGATTTTCATGCACTTGAAAAGAACCATAACGTTGCTATATATTATGAAAACATAAATCAAAACCAGAATGAAATATAAACTTATAGCGACCAAAATGGCTATTAACAAAATGTCTACAAATGACAAATATTAATAAGAATTTCGATAAGAGGGAACCCAGGTATACTGTTGGTGGAAAAATAAACTGATGCATCCACTATTATAAAAGTGTGGACAGTGCTCAGAAAACTAGAAATAGAAGCATTATATGTTGCAGCAATTCCAGTTTCCGGTATAAATCTGAAAAAAAGAAAAGATTATCTTAAAGGACATATTACCCCCAATGTTCATAACATCATTATTTACAGTAGCCAAGGGTTGAAGCACGAATCAACTGCCCATCAACAGATGATTGGCTGAAGTAGATGTGAGATATAGATAACATAATAAATACAAAGTCATTGTATATTAAAAAATAAATTTCTGCCACTTGGAACAATGTGACTGGACACAGAGTGTGTTGCACATAGGAAAATAAGTCATACAGAGAAAAACCACTCTACATTGTCACTTAAATGAGGAAAATAAAGATATAAGCGAAATAATCATAAAAAAAACAGAAAAAGAATCACATATATATGTGTACTGTACCAAGTAGTGGTTACCTGTGGGGAAAGGGAAGAAGGATGGAGAAGACAGAAATGTGCAAGTTACTAGTAATAAATTAGAGAACCAGCAGGGCTATATTTACAGCACAGAGAATTATTTTAATAATTTATTTGATTTTAAAGAGAGTATAGGGATATATTTTAGTAAAATGTGCATGTAGCTGGGAAAACATTGAAGAAAAGAACTCTTGAAAATCAAAATATTTTGTAGTACTATGATAAAAAGGGAGGTGATTTGTTCACTTTCTTTAGTGTTCTTATGTCCTTAGTAGAATTTAAGCTTTTAATTGAAAAAGTATATACTTTTAAAAGTGACAAAAGTTTAAACTATTTTTGTCTCTCCCCTTACATCTACAGTCAGTAAAACTTTCACATCTCAACAAAAATAACTACAACACAAAACAATACTCCAGAACGCATGTGAACAGGTGAAGTTCAGTGGAATAAAACACACAAAGGAGGCTGAACTGAGGGAAGAGCAGAGTTGGTGTCTGCAACTAAGGTCCCCTGAAAAGGATATCTGAGTCCACAATTTCAGAGAACCCAGAAGAAACAGGGTCTCAGGGGTTCACACAGTTTCCGCCCCCAACTGCACCAGTACTCATAATCACAGGTAACTAGGAGGGAGCTACAATGGAGTCAGAAATTCCATCCTTCCGACACTCAGGCATTCATGAAACTGTCCCTACTCCCCTTTCACAGTGGTGAAAACAAGCTACCTTGCAACACTGGACATGGCAAAGGCACTTGCCTGATTACAAATACCCACCTGCCTTTACACATTTCTTCAGTGTGTACACTGATTCTCAATGGATATAAGAAAAAAGGAAGGGTTCGCTCTCCCAGTGACAAGAGTGGCATTAAATACCAGAGAAGTCTAAGAAGTGACTATGAAAGCACATCTTTTATCCAGATATTAGCGACTGGAAAGTGCCATTTTGAAATATTATCAGAGGTATCTCAGGTAAGTAAAACCAAATATTGTGCAATAATGCAAGTTACCAGAAAACAAAAGCAAGGACTCCAACTCCCATTGTGTTATTTAGTATCATAAGAGCAATAATATTTCAAGATCATGATCAATCACAGTAACATTATAGAGCACGCACACACACAGATAGACACACACAGACACCAACACAGACACAGACACACACGCAAACGCACCTGCAGACACACACACACAATGTCAACCCTGCAGCAAACAAACTTAAAGTCATGGTATATTGCCATATAACTAATAGAGAATCCAAATAGGTGTCATACAGAAACTCAATACAAAAAACAACACTAAGAAAGCAGTTTAGTGAGCTCAGGAATAAAATAAATGATGATAAGAAATACATTACCAAAGAGGCTGAAACTATAAAATAACCAAATATTATTGGAGGACCAGGAGAACTTAATAAATGAGATGAAGAATGCAACAGAAAGCATTGGAAGTAGAGCGTCTTTGTGGAAGAGAGATTAGCAAACTCACCAATACAAAACTAGATATGATATGAGAGGGCAGAGATACAAGATATTAAAAAGTGAGGTAATTCAACAGTAGCCATTGGACTTCCACAGAAACTGCACATTAGAGTGGAATCCTTGAGGGAGAAGACAGTTAGAAGGCAGCTGATGGTTTATTTAAAGAAGTAATAGTCGATAAATTCCCAAACCTTTGTAAGGAACTGATATACAATTCTGTGAGCCAACAAAACACCAATAAATTTAAGACTAAGTGACCTCCTTCAAGATACGTCATATGCAAATTAGCATGTCAATGACAGAGTAAAATTTTAAAGGCTGCCAAAAATAGTTATGATAATCTGCAAAGGAACCCCCATTAGGCTCTCAGCAGATTTCTGAGCCAAAAACATACACCAAGGGTAAATAAAATTATATTTTCAAACTTCTGAAATAAGAAATCACTCACCCAATAATACTTACAATGTTATCACTTAGATATAAAGTGAAAGTAAGGACATTAACAGAAAAATGAAACCTGAATGAGACGAAAAAACAAAACCGAGACACCTTGTAAGAGGTGTAGAAAAGAAGTCTTCTAAGAAATATAAAATTGCAAACATAAGCAAAACATTGAACAAAATGCTTAGGAGAGACCACGAGAAAGATGCAACAGTTTTTTTGTGTATGTTCTTATATGCTACTATGCTTTATGGATTAAAGAGAGAAAAATAGGAAATCAGGGGCAATAAATATAGATACTTCAAACTGGTATCGTGTTCACAAGAGTAATAGAAATAATTTGAAACAGTAATCATAAAAAGTAAAGAGTAAAATAAAACAATATTTAAGAAAGATGCTATCAGCAGAAAAAGGACTAAATTATACATATGTTTTATTTTTTATTGAAGTACAGTAGATGTGCAATATTGTGCAGTTTCAGATGTACATCATAGTGATTCCAACTACTTTGTAGATTATGTTGCATTATGAATTATTACAATAATTGCAACATACAATTATTTTAAGCTATTGTGTATAATTCCCTAATCTATACAGATAATCCTTGTTGCTTCTTTACATAATGTATACTACTTTGTATCTTTTAATGTCCTACCATTAAATTCTCTTTCCCTTCCACTTTGGTAAACATAAATTTTTTCCCAAATCTTTGAGTCTGCTTAAGTCTTGTCTATCTAATCTCTTTACCTCTCCATCATGTCTCTATCTATCTATCTATCTATCTATCTATCTATCTATCTATCTATCTATTTATTGATCTATCTATTGATATATCATGTATGTATATATCTACCCTTCTATTTATTTATCTGTCATCAATCAAAAGATAGCTATACATAGATGTACACAGATATTTTTTATTCTTTATATTCCACATATAAATTATACTATATACTTTGTCTTTGTCTAAGTTCCTTCACTAAGCACAATATTTTCTTAGTCTTTCATGATGCTGAAATAGCAATGTGTTATACTTTTTCATGGTTGAGTAATATTCCATTTTTTATTTATAGAAACATCATATCTTCTGAAGTCCATAGTCTACTGTGGACTCTTGGATTGCTCCCATATCTTGCATATTATAAACAGTGGTTTTGTGATTATTTGCTCTTCTCAATTTAGGGTGTTTTCCCCAGATTTTTCCTAGGAGAGGTATTACTGTGTTATAATGTAGTTAACTTTTTAGTTTTTAAACAAATCTGAATACTCTTTTCCTTAGAAATTGTACCAATTTACATCCCTACCAAGAGTATACAAGAGAATTCTTACCTCCACATCATCTCCACTCTTACTATTTGTAGGCTAATTGATAATAGCCATTTGACCATTGTGAAGTGATACATCATTGTGGTTTTGATTTGCAATTACCTAATAATTAGTAATGTTGAGAAATTTTATCACTTTCCTGTTACTCAGCTGAATATTTTCTTTGGAAAAATATTAACTCAGGTACTCTGCTGTTGTTTTTGATTGGGTTTTTTGTTTTTCACATTGAGTTGTGTAACCTATATCCATGTTAAGTGTATTAACCTACATCTATTAACCCCTGGTCACTTGCATTGTTTGCAAATATGTCCTCCAATTACACAGGCAGTGTTTTCATTTCATTGGTAGTGTCCTTAGCTGTGCAGAAATTTTCAAGTTTGTTTAGGTCCCACTTGCTTATTTTTGCTTTTATTTCTTTTGCTTTAGGAGACTGATATAAGAAAATATTCCTATGATGTATATCCAATATTGTATCATCTATATTCCCTTCTAGCAGTTTTATAGTATCAGGTCTTACATTTATGTCCTTAATACACTTGGAGTTTTTTCTTTTTTTGTATATGATGTCAAGGAATGCTCTCATTTCACTGTCTTACATGTAGATGTTCAGCTTCCCCAACACAATCGATTGACGAGACTGTCTTTTCCCTAATGTGAACTCTTGCCTCTTTTATTATAGATTCATTGCTCATAGGGGTGTGGAAGTTTTTCTAGGCTCTCTATCTGTTTTTTTTATTATATCTCTGTGACAATGCCATACTCTTTTTATTACTGTAGGTTTGTAGTATAGTAAGTTATCCAGGAGGGTTATACCTCCAGATTTGTTGTTTTTTCTCAAGGCCATTTTGGTAATTTTTAATGGTTTCATGTAAAACTTAGAGTTATTTATTTTCTGGTTCTGTGGAAAATATTTCAGCTTCATAAAAGGAATTTCACTAAATCCTTAGGTTTCTTTGTGCAGTGTGGCCATGTTTACAATATGAAATCCTTCAATCCAAGACCACAAGACATCTTTCCATTTCTTTGAATCATTTTTAATTTCTTTGTCAATTTTTTTTTATTTTCAGTGTGTAGATCTTTCACATATGTGGTTACATTTGTTCCTAGATATTTGGGGGAATGGGGTTTTAAATATTATTGCTTTCAATGTCCATTATACGATATCTCATGATTAATGTGTACAAATGCAAGAGACATCTTTACATTGAACTTGTACCCTGCTCCTTTGATGAAATTATTTATTGTTCATAATAGTCAGTGTGGAGCCCTTAGGACTCTCTGTGTAGATTTTTATTCCTTCATTACTAGTGACAATTTTGCCTCTTTCTTTCCATTTGTGTTTCTTTTACATCATTTTCTTTTCCTTTTCCTTTCTTCTAATACTATTGAACAGAAGTGGTGAGATTAGGAATCCTTGACTTGTTCCCGATTTTACCCAAAAGACTTTCAGCCTTTCCCTTGAGTATTATAAATTGTTATAAATGGCCTTTAGTATGTTGAGAGATGTTCCCATTTTACTCACTTTCATGAGAGTTCTGATGATGAAAGTATATTGAATTTTGTCAAATGCTTTTTCTTTGTGTATAGACATGGTCTTTGAATTTTGTCCTTCCTTTATTAGATATGTGTCAAGCTGCTTGACTTCTGTATTTTGAACCATCCTTGTAACTCTGGAAGGAATCCAACTGATCATCGTGTATAATCCTTTCTATGTATTGCTGGATTAATTTGTTGAAGTTCTTCGAGAATTTTTGAATCTATATTCAACAAGGATATTGGATTTTCATTTACATTTCTTTTTTTTTGGTAGTGTCTTTGACTGGTTTTGTTATAATGGTAATGGTGGCCTCATGGAATAACTTTGAGAATTTTCCTTCCTCCTTCATTTTTTAAAATAGTTGGGGGTAAAGAGGTT